>NC_092424.1:5228131-5418131 GCF_036169615.1 Heliangelus exortis | reverse complement strand
AGCTCTGAGGATCCCTGCCAGAGAGTGCCAGAACAGAGAGAAAGGAGCATGTGGCTTGGGACACAGAGGTTGCCACAGCTTTTGGTGGCCTCTGGGTTCATCAGGAGGGATTTGACCAAGATCTCTGCAGCCTGGTATGGAAACAGAAGAGGAAGGAATAGACAGAACAGTGATTTTTTCACCTTCTCCAGTCCTCTTTTTAAGGATCTGATGCCTGCTGAGATGTTCTCTCATCTTTGGGACTTCTCCTGGACATCAGTGAAGTACTCTGTGGAGCAGTCTGAAAATCACTGAATTACTTAGAGGAGTGGTGATTATCCTGAAGTGGTGAAGAAGATTTATCCTGAAAAGCAACTACTGGATGTGTAAAGTTCTTTTAAGGTGATGAAGTAACACACATGAATTACAGCACTAGTTTATAATGCCACTATTCCATTTTTGTTCAGTTTTTGGAAAAGAAGAAAATAGGAAAATGGCAAAGTGGGAAGAATGACTAAACTCTTACTCTTCTGTTGGCTCCTGATTAGCAATTTTTCAAGCCTACCAAGGATGAGACAAGCTTGTTTTGCAGCAGTGCTGATGCTCATATTTTTTGCAAGAAAGCTAGATGGGAAACTGGGAAACTGCCTCTTCTGTGATCAGACTTCAAGTTTCAAAGCTGTGTAAATGGAAGAGGGAAATTCATCTTCTGGGTTCATTTGGATGGCTTCAAATTTCTGCAGCATATGTACCAAAAGCAAAGAAGTGGTTCCTCATTCTGAGTCTGAAGCACATCATAAAATCTGTTATAAAAAATCTGTTATAAAAAATCCAGCTGCCTGCTTGCATTCAGGTGTTGTTTTTAAGAGCCCATCAGCTGCACCCCCTCTCTGATGTTCACTGTGGAGGTTTTTTGGGGAGCAGAGATGTCCTCTCCCAGCTGGGGTTGCATCATTCTCAGCTGTGGTGAATATTTGTTCCCAAGATCAGTATCTGTTTTCTGAGCAGCCAAACTAACAAGAGATAAGCCTTTACCACATCCAAAATCACACAGTGAAAGGTAGGTGGGTTTGTTGAAAATACAGAATTGGCCAAAAATCACAAGGAGAGCATTATTCAATTTACTCTGCTTGGAGGGCTGCAGTTATTAAAGACTTTTCAGCTTCAGAAACCAGAGGGTCAGTGAGACCTGGCACTGAGAGAGAGCACAGCTTTGCTCTCCAGCCCATGGTGTGAGCTTGTGGGCAGCAGGCAGGAAATCCAAGCTGAAATTCACATTTTATAAGTGCTTACAAGTCCTTCTGGAATTCCTCACAGCTTTTAGGGATTCTCTTCAGGATCTTACAAGCATCTTTCAAGCATCTGAGTCAGTTGTGGATCTGTGCAGAAGCTGGAGTTTGGTGTAAAGGATTTGCAGAAGTTGGCTAAGCCAACTCTTTCCTCCAAAAAGGCAAAGTTACAGTCTTGTCCTTTCATATTAAAAGGAGTCTGGAAGGTGGATGAGTTTCCACACACTCATCTTGAACCTTCTTTCAGGAAGCACTGCTTTTTGATGAGTTTTTAATGAGGTTTCTTATCAAAGAAGTGAAGCTACAGTGGATCAAAAGAAAAGTTTCTCTTGTGGACTAATAACTGGTTAGGAAGCAGTGAGCAGGAATAAATTAGTGCTGTTCAAAAGCAGAGAGATTACCCAAGTAGCTGTGCTGAGGCCAGTCTTCCTCTATGTACTAATAAATGATAGAGGGAAAAAAGAACCCCCACACAACATTTACTAACCATATTTTTTTTACTAACTCTGGAGAGTGAAGGCTAAAACTGAGAGAAAATCTCTTACTGTCATGTGGCCAGGCTGGTGGCATTCAGCATTAATAGACAAGAGGTAACTGAAGTAGTGAAAAGGTCTAAAATTCACATTGAGGGACTCTAAATTAACCATTTTCATTTTAAAAAATCTGGTTTTGGTGGTTAACTCTGTTCAAGCCCACCTGTTTTAGTTCTCTGCATCTGGGTGGACCATGCTCTGCAGGGTGGTTGCTGTTGCTTCAAATCAATGTGTTGATCTTGAGATGCTGGATGGGCTGAAGGTAGAACTGGAGCAAAACCTGGAGATGAAGAGCTGCTGAACTTTAGAGTTCTCTTCTGAAGAGGTCATCTAGCTCAACAGTAGAATTACAGACATGTCTCTCAATCATTGCAGAGAAAATGAATTGAGAAAATGTAATGGATTCTTAAACAAACTAAGTGTGAGCTCCACTACCTCCCTTGTTTGCCCTTTCCAGAATTTTAATTGTCCTTACAAGTTTCACTCTTCAACACTGAGAAGTAAATTGCTTGCATCCTGGTGTATCTGTGATGTGCATGGAAAAATACTGATTGCCACCCTCTTTTGAATGATCTTGTGCACAATAAAGATCCCTCTCACAGTGTTTCAGGTAAAATAGAGAAGTATGGGGCTTATTGTTTTCAGGAACATTAGTTTCAGCTGCTGATCCTGTCCTTACTAATGTGATTTTCTCTTAGAAGGTTTTTACACTGCAGGTGAGCATCTGTTCATTTGACTTCCTTTTGGCTTTCCTGAGATCTTTCAGCTCCTTTTTACCTTATTTCCCTTTTCTATTGTTCAGGACATTAGACAAGTTGCATGTTATTATGGAAATGCCCTGGAACATGCCAGCTAGAGAAAAAAAACAACCAAATTGCTTTTCTTTTAATAACGATGGACTAATTAAACTCATCCATCAAAAACCATTACTGCTGGCAGTTTCTGCAAAGACAACTTGTACAAGGACTGGACTGTAAAAGAAGTTTCTCAGCCTTGGTCTTTGCCAAGGAGCAGCTCAGATTTGGAGGCCCTGAAGGACTCTGCCCTTTCTGCAGTGCAGATCACTCCGTTTCCCACAGTTTATGACTTTACAGCACCTGCACAGACCCCATTTCTTTGAACTGGAGTTGTAGCAAGGGGCAGGTGGGCATCTTCCCCTGCAAAGTGGTTCCCATTTCTGTCCTCATCTCATCAGCATCTTTGTTGTGCTCCAGCTTCACTCCAGCTGTTTCTGGCTTCTGCTCTTTCCCCATTCCCTGAAGGAAACCCCATCCCCAGCCTTCTTTCTGAGTCCATGTAGCCCCAGGCAGGTGACTGGTGCTATTCCTGGGGCTTCTGAAGTGCTGGAGACCCATCACATACTTTTCAGGGCAGAGGAGGGGGAGTTTAATTTCTGTTTCTGTTGTGCAGACTTGTGAGTTTATTTGCAATATGATCTAGAACTACACAAGTCAATTGAGGGTTCTGTATTCACTGCACAGGGAAATCTTCACTTCCCAACAGGTTGGCAGGCCTGCAGGTACAGTAGCAGAAAGGTTTTTGACCAGAAATGGTGCCCACCTGGTGATGTTTTACCTTCAAAGGTTTTTGACCAGAAATGGTGCCCACCTGGTGATGTTTTACCTTCCTGATAGGTAGGATCCTGCACTGGCTGTGTTAGAGAGCACTCTGGAGAGCTGGGGACAGGTGACTTGTCCCTGAGCTTACAGGAGACATGAATTTAGCCCCAGAACTTGGTGGTCCTGCCTTCAACCTCCAAAGCAATAAATCTCTGTGTTCAATTGAGGGTCTCCTGTTCCTCTCCCTGCTGTGGTTGGGTTTCTGCCTTTCATGCCTCTTTTCTTAAGACTACTGAGATAAATGCAATGATCCTAAACACAACTGGAGAAGCTTTTTAAAATAAACCCACGCAGTCACTCTGGAGAGGTGCAGTAAAAATATGATAGAGGTGGCAGCAGGAGACAACTACAGCCAGCAAGCCCAGAAGAAGGATGTGCAAGGGGGAGGGAGAACTGGTCCTTCCTCAGCTTCTTCACCACTGTGTTGTGCAGCAGCTAAAGCCAGAGCTGCATGGGGCCTGCTTATACCATTTACTTTCCAGAATTTTTTTTGGGGGACTGGCTGTTTTAAGTAGTCCACTTGGTCATTACTGGGTTCCTCCTCTGCTGGAAGAGCCAAGACACTTCTTGAGGGCTGAGTTGGAGCAGAAAGCTGGAGCTGCAGGCCAGAACTTCAGCAAGGGTGCTCACTGGTGGCTGGCACTGCTCTGCGTGGGCAGGAACCACACAATCCAGGTGCAGGAGATCAGCTTCAGGGCCTGGTGCTGCAGGGACCTCAGAGGATCTGAGGACAAGCAGGGGAGCCCTCACCTTCAGGGCATTTGTCCTGGGAGGTCTTGAAGAGGTCAAGATCAGGAGGGTTCAATCTTCTCCTCACACAAAGGTTCTCAGAAGGGTTTGCTCTCTGCTTTGTCTTCCTGATGTGAACCAACATCTCCAGGTCCTTTCACACTTCAGCTTCAGACCCGTGAAGCTCTGGCACTCACAGCTGCACCCATGTACCCAGGATGGACACTCTGCTTTCTTGACATTCTCCAAGTCCCATCCTGGGCTTTGCTGTCTAGAAGGTTTTTCTGAGCAGCTGCTCCCTGTCAAGCCAGGTGTTTATCCTTGGGGCAAGGTGTTGGCTGGAGAAATACAGGTCACTTCCTCACATTAATTTGTCTAAGTGTAGTTTAGAATTGCTTAACATGTGTAAATCTAGTTTGCTCAGCTCCCACTCGGGTGAGAGATTGTTTGAAATCCCTTCCATGTGTTGAGCCTGTTCTCAGGATGAGCCAACAGAACCAGTGACATCTGGTAACTCAGGGAATTTCACTGGTCTGGTATTCATTCTGGTGCACTGAATGTTAAATCTGCTGCTGTTTCAGTAATAAATGCACATTTGTTGCAGTTTTTTAAAGTGGCATTTTGGATACCCACCAGACTGCATAAAACACCCAGTTAAGTGGGGTGCAGAGATGACAGAAGATGCCACTGGTTGGGACTATAGAAAAATGGAAATGCTGCTTGTACATTCTTCTCTGGCCTTGCCTTAGGCAGGGGGTTTGGGGAGGGGTTTGGGGTTCTCTGAGGATGACAAAATGAGAGGCCCAAAGAAGGAGTAAACCCTAAGCTGACAGCTTTGAGATGAAGTCTCTGTGTGTGCCCAGTTACTAGGGCTGTATCTCTGCTTGACCATCCCCTGCTTCCCAAATAAATAGATTTAAAAATTCAGGTGTGTAATTCTGAACAAGACACTGGTTGTGAGCAGCTTCCCACAGCCTCAGCTTTTTGTCTCTGTGTTATCTCTGTTGATCTCCAAGTTGTCCCTTTGGTTGCTTTGATGATCTTCTCTCTCCTTTCTGATTCCACAGGAACACTGGAAAACAGGTTCAGCCAAGAGATGGAAGCAGAACATTGACAAAGGTTGAATTTCCAATCTTTTATTATTTAGCTTTGCCAAACAGATAATGGAATCTGAAGTTGATTTGCTAAAATGTTCTGAAGTGAATGCCACCCCTGCCTGAGGCAAAGAGGGTCTCAGTGGCAGCAGGGAGGCTCAGGCTATGGCAGCAGTTCAAAAGAACACTTTTCATTTTGTATGCAACAATGTAAACTTCAAAAATAGTAAACTATAACCTTTCCCCCCCCTTTGTTTTTTTTTTTTTACATAGCATGTGATCTATCACAGATAGAAATTTAATGGCGAACCAAAATCGCGTAAGTAAACATCCTGGTGCTTACAAGGTTCATAAAAAGTGTTACATTTGATGTAAATATCTTACTTTTTTTTTTTTGTTGTTTTTTGTTTTTTTTTTTTTTTACTCTTTTAACACTCACAATTATGGAGTAAAAGCAACTGGTGATTCACCCCCTTAGTCCGTGCTCTCAGACTGTCCATCAGCAACCAAGCTCTTGCCAGCCCCTTGGATCATTTTTGGTCAGGTTGTCCCACACAAGACCAAGACTTCCCCTGCCCCACACTGGTGTTAATCAAGTGCTGCTCCACACAGGGGTAAAAACCTGTGCAAGTGAGGAGAGAACCAGGTCCCCTTCTTGCAAACTTCCAGTCCCCACCTTCCCACAGGAGCAGATGGGAGGCACATCCTGATGTGGGTGGGAATTTGGGGTCCCCTGGGGCTGCAAGCCTGAGCCCTGCCATGGCAAGGGCCTCACGGAGGGACCTGGTTCTGCGTGGATAAAGACAAGAGTTGTGTAGAAGGCACTGGATTTTTCTCTTGCATGATTTTAAACCTGGACTTCAGTCACCTGCAGAATAAGGAGATTTGGGCTCTCAACTGCTGTCACTCGAGTGCTTTAGTGTAAGCATTCCCAGCACCTGAGTTTCCTCCTGGTTGCAGTGCAACATGCACTCATCTACATAAAGTGATTTCCAAACCTCCTTCTTTCCATTCTTCCCCCCCCCCCTTCCCATTCTTGAAAAGATTCCCTTTTGGTTCCTTGAAAACTTTCAGTTTACAGCTCTGGTCAAAAAATAAAGGTGTGATGTAGCATAGCATTTGTTTCTTTTAAATCACAGTGTGCAATGCATCATTCAGTACCTCATGGTCAGAATGTCTGCCCTGCTTTTCATGAAAATCATTCTTTAAAATAACCTATGCAAATATATTTTTGACTATATATTACATTCATTTAAAAAGAGAAGAGAGAGGTTCTTGGTTTGCGGGTTTGTTTTTTGTTTGGTTTTTTGTTTGTTTTTTTGTGTTTTTTCTTTTTTTTTTTTTTTTTCAGTGTACTACCTAAGTGAAAGGTCTGGTGTGAAAAAAAGTACAAGCAAACTGGACATGCCAAGACTTAGATGGTGATCCTATCAAAACTGTACAGGTTATGTACACCGTGCTGGACAGGTGTGCTTCTTCCCAAGGAAAAAAAAAAAAACCTTTGCATCATCATCATCTCTAAGGTTAACCACAAAGTTCTGGTAAAAAGAGCATTTAATGAGCAAAGGATGACATGGAGGGGCGAGTTCTCCTGCTTTTGTTGGGCAGTCCTGAAGCAATGTCTCCATTCCCTTCTGGAATTTCTTCCTTCTTCCTGACTTTGAGACGGGTGAGGAGCTTTATTACCCAGACATCCCATTCCTCTGGCAAGAGCAACAGGAGGAAGCCCAGGCCAATGATGATGATGGCAATCACCCGGACACTGTTGAAGACAATTTCACTGGTGTAGTGATCAACAACTGTGTGGGACATGGAATGAGTGTTATTAAGTGGGATAAAGCAGTAGGGCAGAAATCCCCTTCCCTCTCCCTCACCTCCCCACCTCCGAGGGCTGCCTGGGACAGAAGAACATCCCCCAAACTGGATTATCCTCTGCTCTTGTTATTTACCAAGGCAAGCAGAATTACTAATAGATATTTGCCCTAAAGTGTAAGCAATTTCATTTCAATTTAGTGCTAATCCTGCCTTGAAGAAATCGTAAGGAGTTGATTTATACTTCATCCATGAGTTTTCATCCCAACACGGAGGTGGATGACTTGAAATCTACTTTGTTTTTCAGTATGCTGGGTTCTTTGGACAGTAAATTAAAAAGCTCTAGAGATGATGAATATTCAAGTAATATACAATCCATGCTTAGCACACAAAGTATACATTTTTAAGCAGTGTCATCTCTGTAAATCTTTGAGAGAAAACAGAAAGCTTCTTTAATAAAGCTTTTTGCTTTTATCCCTGTTGTGGCTTTGAAAGGCCACAGATTTAATGCATTCATTAAGATGCAAAAGGCAGAAATTCTTACCTGCATTCACTGGGACACTTAGTACAATTCCAAGAGAAATCAAAGTTGGGTATGTAATAGCAATCCCAAAATTTAGTAGAATATTGAATGCTGAAGAAGGAAAGAAAAACAACTTTTAGTACAGTGAAGCTCAGCAGGGGAACTGCCACAGGAAGCATTTGTGCTTCATTCCTCCCTCTGTAAATTGCTCAGATAGAACAATTTATTAGTTTCTGTTGTTATTCCTGTGGACAGACATCTCCTGAAACATTGCTGGTTCTGGGGAACTCTACCCCATGTCCCACCTCCAGCTGCAAGTGGACAATGCTGTAAATCTACCCCTCAACCAGACAGGAACTTGGTAGATATCATTTCACACAGTGAAATAATAAATATCATTACAACTGAATGATTAGCATATAATATTACTCCAGTGAAATACCATTCCCTGATCATGAAGTGTCTCACAAGAAATTAATAATTGCTTTGGACCAAATTATCCCTTTTTGTACAGTGATTATCTTTAGCAAAATCAGGAGAGCTTTGTCAATAAACTTGTCAGAGCTGGGCCTCTGCTTTCCAGCAGCATCTACCCATTGCCCAGCCATCACCTGAAGCTCTGCACTGCTTGCTTACAGAAACCTCCCTCTGAGTCCACTGGGCAGGAAACTGGAGGTTCTTCTCTAGAGTTAAATGTTGTGACTGTGCAGGGTGAAAGGGGGCTCAAAATTAAGACAAGCTTCAGTAGTAATGAAAGGAATAGTTTAGGACACGTGATGCCATCATCCAGCTTAGGGACCAACTGTGGCAGCACAGTTACACCTCTAATTTAACAAGGAGCAGCATCATAGTTTTGATAACCATGAATCGTTAAATCATTAAACTCATTAAAATCATTAAATGTTTGCCAACTTTTCCCTCCCAGGCTGGGTTCCCTTGGTGGCTGCAGAAGAGAGGAGTGTCCCCCATCAACTTCCCATCAGTGCTCTGCAATGCTGTTTTCAGAACATTTCCAGGTTTTTAGAAAAAGCAATTAATCAGCCCTGACACCAGCAGAGGAGTGGCAGGGAGCCTTCACTGGCCTGCCCCAACCTTATTCCTGGGGGAATGCTGAAGAGCCCAAGGTATTGCCCTGCAGAACCCAACTAAGCCCAGCAGGATGTTGCTTTGTCTCCACGAGGCTGAGTTTATCAGTGGGACTTAGGACAAGTTTCCCAGATTAGTCCCTCAACACTTTTTAGTGATGGCCCCAATATTTTGGCTTGGTAATGACAGCAGGAGTGGGGTCTCCATTGCCATTTAGGAATGGGCCCTCTGCATGATTTCTCGAGCTTATAATTAAGTTATCAGGAACAGCGTGGCCAGCAGGTCCAGGGAAGGGATTCTGCCCCTGTGCTCAGCCCTGGGGAGGCCACAGCTTGAGTCCTGTGTCCAGTTCTGGGCCCCTCAGCTCAGGAAGGAGATTGAGGTGCTGGAGCAGGTCCAGAGAAGAGCAAGGAGGCTGGGAAGGGATCCAGCACAAGTCCTGTGAGGAAGGGCTGAGGGAGCTGGGGGTGTTGAGGCTGGAGAAGAGGAGGCTCAGGGGAGACCTCATCACTCTCTCCAACTCCCTGAAAGGAGGTTGGAGCCAGGGGGGGGTTGGTCTCTTTTCCCAGGCAACTCTCAGCAAGACAAGAGGGCACAAGAGGTCTCAAGTTGTGCCAGGGGAGGTTTAGGTTGGACATGAGAAAGAATTTCTTTACTGAGAGGGTGATCAGACATTGGAATGGGCTGCCCAGGGAAGGGGTGGATTCTCCATCCCTGGAGATATTTCAAAAGAGCCTGGATGTGGCACTCAGTGCCATGGGCTGGGAACTGCAGCGGGAGTGGATCAAGGGTTGGACTTGATGATCTCTGAGGTCCCTTCTAACCCAGCCAATTCTATGATTCTATAAGTTGAGAAGAATGGAAAACAGCTCCAGTATGTCAGATACCTACAGCTTCCCTCAGCAGCCATTTCCTTGCAGCCTCCCCCACCCCAAGCAGTGCAAGAGCCCCCTCATCTACTCACTCAATAAGAGAATTGAAAATCCGCAGAGGTTTCCCCAAGGAATGATGTCAAAAGAGCTCCAGTACTCCACTTTGGTAAAATAAAGGATGACAGGAATACAGGTAACAAAGAGCACATTGAAGACAGCTAACACAGACAGGAATAAGGCAGCTTCCCCAAATTTAGCACTGCCCAGAAGAAGTTTGAATAAAACCTACAAAAAGAAAAACACGTGGGTTTAAGTGTCTTTGGCATTAGAACAGAAAACTTGGTGGAGAAAGGCAGGGGGAGGAAAAGAAGGAATGTGTTGAGGTTTCCCTGTGTGAGACATCCCTGTCCAGGGCCTCTCTCTGTCAGTTCCCCACCACAGAACTGCAGAGGATGCAGTGGATCCCCTGGGCTCTGCAAAGCAGGAGAGCTGATAGACTCTGACCTACTGATTTGTGCTGGGGTGGCAGGTCCCTCACTGGTGACAGTGGCCTCAGCCCTTTGTCCAGACAGCCCAGAGACAAAGCTGCAAGGCTGCTGCTGGACCCCACCACCTCACAGCCATCACTGCTGCAAAACAGAGCAAAATGTCCCCAAAGCCCCTTACCTGAGGATGCCCTGGCAGGGTGGGCAGCTGGCACAGGCAGATGGAGGTGTCTGGGAGAGGAGGGCAAGGTGGCTTTGCTGCAGCTCTGCTGCCCCTTGGGCATGCACAGCTCATGGCAGCTGAGCCAGGCTGCAGGGTGGCATTTGATACAGAACAAAGTGCACAGCTCCATCAGAGCTGTCACCTCCTGCCAGCATCACCTCCAGAGCATGGGCTCTGCTGGAGGAGCCCTGAGCCCCTCTGTCCCTGCAAGGAGGGGAGTGCCACGGGAGAGGGGACAGAACCAACCTCCAGTCACCCTCCCTGCCTGCAAATGACTCCTGAGCCACAGTGTTTCCTCAGAGTGGAGGGTCCATGTCTCTGCTCTTTCAAGAAAATTCTCTTTTAGAGAAAAGAAGCCCGTGAAACTTCCCCAAATCATTTGTGTAAGACGTAGGATGGGCTGAAAACCTGAGCAGAAAGCCCTGCAGCACAGCAGCCAGGGACACACAGGCAGCTGCTGCTCAGTTTGGCAGCTTCCCTGGATTGCTCCTATTGAGGCTGCAGGGCTGGAGTGGCCAATTCCTATTGGAATTGGAGTGGTGCAGTCCTCATGGGAGCAGATGGAGACGCCCACACCTCATCCCAGCCCCCACGACTGAGCTGGGGGGGGGGGGAACCAAACCCTGCAAGTGCTTGTTCCTCCCTGAGAGCTGAGCCAGGAGCAGCACAGAGGCAAATGCCCATCCATGGCTCAGTGAAATGGCTCTCTCATGGCTGCTCAGGATGAGGCCCTGATTCACAGGCACTTGCTCTGGATTTTAAGCCTGTGATTGCTTCCAAAATAAGCAATATTTCCAGCCCAACACAGGCTCTGGATGCTGCTGGAGGAGGGCTGGGGTAAGGGGAGGTAACACAGTGATTTGAAAAAGAAGCTAATTCTCTTCAGGGTGCTTTCCTGAGTAATTAAATCCAGAATTAATGGGAAAGCAGCCTCATTTTTCAAGGAGGTGCAGCACCTGTAAGGCCTCCTGAGGGCACGAGGGAAGACTCTCCCCAGGAAATCAGAGGGAATCCTATGGGAGGGAGGCATCAGAGCAAGTGAAGCCCTGAATGCAGGGTTGCAGTCAATGTGTTTATGATCCCTCAGAGAAGGGCAGGGGGAACTGAGCTTCACAGAGGTTTGCAAGAGGGACAGGAACAGTTCAAGGGAGTGATGAGGGTGAATGGGCTCAGCTGGTTCTGAGGGACAAGGCCCAGGTGTCCTTACCTTGTAGAGAGCAGACATTGAGGCAGAGCCCACCACCAGGGCTATCCCAATAACAGAGTGGCTGTGGAAACCATCAGCATAGGTCATCATAACTATCCCTGCAATAGCAAATATAGCAGCCACAATCTGGGTGGAGACAAAGAAAGAAAGCAAAGTGTTACTTGACAACCCCCCCCAAAGTGGGAAAAACCTGAGAAGCAACTTGAAATGAGAGAGCAGTGCTTCTGCATCACCTGCTCACCCTTATTGTAGAAAACTGGTAGCAAAGAAAGAGATTTGTCTTCACCAAAAGCATAATTCAGCCAAGGAAAGCTTTGCTGCTGCACAGCGTGGATGTGAAAAGTTTACAAGGATAAACTCGTGGAAGAAAAAAATCCGTCAAGGACTGTTAACTACAAGGAACATCACTTCCATCTCAGGAAGTTCTTGAGCTTCAAATTGCTGGAGGCTGGAAAGCCTCATGAGGAAATATCATTATAGGCTTGTCCTGTCTAAAAGGTATTTCTGGGTGTCCACTGCTGGCAGCTGTTGGAGCCAGACTCCTGGGGCAGACACATCCTTGCTCTGATTCACTTTGGCTCTTTGTGGAGCTGCAAGATTGGTCTTATCTGAAAGAGAAAGGCAGCTCCAGCCCTTCAGTGCTACAGCCCAAGTGACAAAGAGTGACAGATGTAGTGTTTCCTACAGCATCTCCCACCCAAGATACGTGGACATTGTCCACTCTTCACTGGAAAGCCAGGGGTGACCACAGCCATATGGCAACCAGCTGGAATCTCCATGGATATTGGTGACAGGAGCCTCTCCCATGCCGTGCTGGCAGCAGCAGCTCCACTGCAGTGGAAACTTGGAGGATGTGGTAATGAACTGCAGAATAAAAAAAAGCCTCCAGTTTTGCTCTCAGTGGCAGGGGCTGGCTGGCTTCAGGGCACCTCCTGGTGTCTCTGCCTGCTGGGAAAGGAAAACTATGATTTGGGATTTGATGGTATCATTATTTCCAAGTCCCACTGGAGGGTGTGCTTGTCTCTACATTACACACACAGGAAATGCTTTCAGGTGATGATTCCCTTAAATCCTGAGCTGCTTCATTTACTGTAGGAGGGAGGGAAACACTGAAGTCCATGAGCAGAGCAAATAAATCCAGCCTGCAGACAGCACTGCTGGGGCAGGAGCCTTCCCCTCTTCCATCAAGCATGTCACGAGCATCAGGTGAGTCCTGGCCTTTCCTGTTGACATGTCAGGCATGTCACACATGCTTTCCCTGGAAGCCTTTCAGGCTGTCTATCAAGCAGCTTGTTAGCAGCAGGGAGAAGCTGCTGGCTCCCTGCCACACCACGACCACAGCCCCACGCCTGCTCCCAGATGCTTCAGCCCCGCAGGGCTCGCCCAGGCAATGCTGCAGGCACCCCCAGCTCCATTGCCTTCCCAGATGTGGCCTTCCTGCAAGCCATGGGACAGATGTGGCCTTCCTGCAAGCCATGGGACAGCTGGCAGCCCAGCTGGACAGCAGATCCAGGAGCAGGGAAGGGAAAGGAGAAGCTCAGCTTCACTCCAGGAGATGCCGACACTTCCAAGAGCCCGAACGGCGAGGAGGGGATTTCGTAGCTTGTTCTTATGTTGAAATTCCAGGCAGATTGTGATGGAAGTGCTTGTAGAGCTACTCCCTGCACTTCTGAGGGCCAAGTAGGATACTTCTAGATGCTTATGTGTGCTGCCTTCCTCACTTAGCCTCTCCTGCAGGAGGTGTGAACAGGGACACACAAATGCGCAGTCAGAGCTTTGCTGCCGCACTTCCCATCCTTCCTCACTGCCAGGGGGATGGAGGGGGGGGGTGGATTGGCTCCTGCTCACCACAGCCCAAGGTGCTGTCCCCCAGGCAGCCTTGTCTGCTAAATACCCTCCCAAAAGGTGCTTCTCAAAGGCTCAGCAGCTCTGGTCCCGAGGGCTTTAGGGCTGTATGGTGGTTTGCAGTCCTCAGGTTGCTCTCAGAGAAGCCCCAGAAGCTGTTCCTCCTCCTGGCTCCCTGTCCCAGGAAGAAGGATTTGTTTTGGGGTTTATGCAAAGCTGTGCCCCAACGTGCTGGGCAGTGCCACCCACCTTGTCTGCTGGTTTTCACCTGATCTGTGTCAGAAAAAGGGACAGAAGGGGGAAGAAAATGCATCCTGCCAGGAGATTCCACACCATGTCCCCCTGCAGAGAGGCATCAGCAGCACTCCCGTGGTGGCACACAAAGCTGGGTGGCAGTGCTGGGACATCCATGTCTAGGATGCCAGTCAGGATGCCCCCTCTCTCCAAGAGGAGAAGGATCACAGAAGGAACCTCTGGAGATGATTAAGCCCAATCCCCCTGCCAAAGCACCATCACCTAGGGCAGGTCACACAGAAATGCATCCAGATGGGGCTTCAAAGTCTCTAGAGGAGTCTCCACAACCTCTCCAGCCCAGTCCTCCCGCAAGCTGCTTCCCTCTGTGCCTTTTCCTGGGGCACTTCTCACCAGAGTAGAGAGATGTCCATGTTCCTCCTGGGGCATCCTTCCCAGTGCCAGGTGCCACGGTGAGGGGCTGGGCTGCATGGCAGGAGAATCACACAGACTCTCATCACCATGGCCCCTGCTCTGGGCTTCTCCTTCATTGCTGCTGGGTTTTGCCTGGCTCAGCCTTTCCCAAGGCTGTGATGATAAGAAATGAAGAACAGCTGGACACAGCTGAGATCACCACTGGGAGCTGTTTTCCTGCTCCCTCCCCTCCTTCTTCCCCTTTAGGGAGAAGGGGGGAATCCAGAGCAGGATTTGTTCCCCACCACACATCATGGCACAAGACCTAGCCTGGCTGGGATGCTCCTGGGGAGCTCCTGACCACCCTGGCTCTTCAAACATGGCCATGCAGCCAGAAGAGCACTAGAAGCATCTCTGCTCCAGTGTGTGCTTGCAGTGTGGGCATCCCTCCAGGCAGGTCACCTTCTTTCCCTTCAGACCACAGCCACATCCAGTGCTGAGAGATGGCACGTGCCTGCCAAGAACCAAACTGCACCAGATGGCTGAAAATCATAAAAATATTTTTTTTTCACTCTATCAAAATGGCCAGCACGTCCAGCTATGGTAAGAACACCACTTCCCTGCCTCCAGGATCACTTCAGGATACCTTTGCTTCTGTACTCCAAAACCCCAGGCCATTTGTTCTCAGGGTACAGCTACCTGGGCAGGTGGGTGGGCAAGTGCAGACACCAGCTGGTCAAGGCTGGACTTTTGGCAGATGAATTTTGCAACCATTCCCTCAGCAGCCTCTTGGCTGCCACCACTGCAAGGCTGGCCAAGCCCTCCTGCTTCCTGAAAAGTTAACTCTCAGTTGCTCCAGGCAGAAAAAAATCTCTCCTTAGCACTGAAAGCACTGTGTTATGATTCTCCTTTGACTTGGAACTATTCTAATATTTATACAAAAAATGCAACATCCTTCTGGACACAAAAAAATCTGTGCTCAATGAAGAGAGTTCTCATGATGCACAGCCCACATTGAGAACATTTCCAACAGAGCTTTCTCCTCCTTTCTTAATGGTCTGGGAACACAAGGCTCAAATGTGCTTTGAGGTAATGACACTGGCATCAAGTCTGGGATGCAATTAAGAAAAATGCTCGTTTTTCCAAGTATATGGTATTTAATGGTAATGAAATAAAATCTGAAAATGCCAGGTGGGTGGGTGAGCAGAGAGCTTCTCCAACAGTGGGCAGAAAAGAGTTATTATTGCCATTATTGTTATTAATCCTGCTAAGTGCCTGCTGCCCACTACAGCCCTTTCCTTACCCCTGGCCTTGGCAGGAACCCCCTTAGTCCTGGGACTGTGGGTTTCCCACCCTCCTGGCTCTGCTGCCAGAGGACTGGTGTTTCTGGGGGTGTTTCTGATACCCCAATGTCCTGCATGCAGCTCTCACTGCCACTGTGGAGTGGACATTGATGTGGGATGTAGGGCTAAGGGTGTAAACAAATATTTGGGATGCCACCAGGAGAGCAGCCCAGAGCTGCTGGCCAGACACAAGTCCCCACGCCCTGGCACGATGCTGGTCCCCCACCAGTGATGCATGAACAGCCAAAAGATGTGGAAAAGGAAAGGCAGAAGGGGAAGGGGGAAAAAGGGGGAGAGAGAGAGATAAGAAGTCACTTACCCTCACTCCCATGAACCTGTCCCTCAGAACGATCCATGAAAGCAAGAAGACAAAAGCTTTGTTGCAGCAGAACAACACGGAGACATCCGTAGTGTTTATTTTCTTTATTGCATGTAAGTAAAGGTAGTTTGTGAGTGTCCAAAGAACACCAAAGGGTGCTGCCTTGGTAAAAAACACCTTCAAAGTCAGGCCGTTGTCTCCAAAAAATCGGCAGCACTCCCTAAAACAAGAAGAGAAAAGCAGCATTTTTACACAAGCCAGTCACAGTCTGCAGCAAACATACAGGGTCATTTTTTTTCTCCTTTTCCTTTGGGGGAAGAGGGGCATAAACCTTAAAGCAGAGAAGATAAGTTTCAGAATCTATTGCAACAGCCACATGAACATATGGGGGCTGCAAACACTGAAGAAAAAAAAAAAGAACAAAAAAACCCCACTGCAAACACATTTATTTCTCAATGAAGGAGTGAAAGGTGAAGCCAGGAGGTGAAATTCCACCCTTGCCATGAGCCCCTTCCCACTGTTCTTCATGGAACAGATCCTCCTCTCATCCCTGTGGGCACCAGGACACTGAGGGGACAGGGGCCCCTTGGTCCCTGCCCCAGCCATGGGACCCTGGGGCTCATCTGTGATCAGGACTTGGAAGGAGCCTCCCCAAAGCCCAGTTTGGGGCTTTTCCATCCAAAAGGTGGGACCTGGCTCAAGGTCTCCAACACCAGGAGCAGGACAAAGTGCTGGCCTCTGTCCACATAGAATCAAGACTCTTTCAGGTTGGAAAAACCCTTGGGATCACCGAGTCCAACCACCATCCCTACTCTGCAAAGTTCTCCCCTAAACCATATCCCCCAACACCACCTCTAAACAACTCATAAACACATCCAGGGATGGTGACCCAACCACCCCCCTGGGCAGCCTATTCCAGTGTCTGACCACACTTTCTGTGACCATTTTTTCCTAATGTCCAGTCTAAACCTACCCTGCTACAGCTTGAAGCCATTTCCTCTTGTTCTATTGCTGATTACCTGTGAGAAGAGACCAGCACCAACCTCTACAATGTCCTTGCAGGTTGTTACAGAGAGGGAAGAGGTCTCCCCTCAGCCTCCTCTTCCTCAAACTGAGCAGCCCCAGTTCCTCAAATTATTCTTCATACGATGAAGGCCCTTCACCAGCTTCACTGCCCTCCTCTGCACTGGTTCCAGGACCTCTCTTACATTGAGGTGCCCACACAATGCTCAAGGACACAAAATTGGACAGAATACTTCTGCTGAGGTGAGGAAATACACAGGGACAGGGCATGGTGGCACCCAGGGACAGCTGGAGCAGCAGTGTGGAGTCAGGAGCTCACGTACAGCAAGGGCTGAGGATGCTGCCAAGATGCAGCCAGAGAAGGTATGGTCCTGGTGCAGGAAGAGAAAACACCAAGGAAGAGAAAACACCAGTGGTTTGAGTCCCAGAGATGCCACTGGGGACAGGGGTGATGGGTGGCTGCATCCTGGCCCTGCTGGGAGGGCTCTGGGAGGGCAGCAGGAGAGGGGCTGGGATGGAGGTGCTGGGGTCACCTTTGTGGAGATGCTGCCAGGGCTCTGCACAGAGTCAGCAGTGGTGCCATGGGCTCTGCTGGCCTTGCTTGACTCCAACCCTGCACAACTGCTGAGGCCCTGAAGGACTTTAATGAGGTGCTTTGATAAAATTGGAGCAAAATTAGGTTTTCCTCTGACAATGAATGCAAAACAGGTTTTTACTGCTGCCTTGAATTTCAAGCTGTTTGTTTCCTGAGACTGGATGGGGAGGGCTCAATATTTGGAGTCTGATGAAAGTATAATTTTGATCCACTTTCTCAGAAGAGGGGCCTGTATCAGGTGACTCCCTAAAGAACCCCATCCATGCTTTGAGCCTCTCCAGATGTTCCCCATCACTAACTCTCCATCTGCTCACACTCCCTCCCTGCTGCAGCAGGCACAGGGCTGCAAGGCAGAGGAAAAGCCTTCTCTCTGCTTTTTGGGTTTTGTCACCTGCCAGTCACTTGTACTGAGTCACAGCTGTGCAGAACTTGCCCATCCCTTGTCCAGAACTTTCCCTGGATCTCTGGATGTGATGACTCTGGGCTTTGGCTGCTGCAGACGTTTTCCACCGAGCTGCTGGTTCTGCATCATGTCACAGCCACCCCACCAGTGTCCCCTCCCCTCTATGACACTAAGTAAGATCAGTATGAGGGACAGGGAGTGAAAAGACTAAAATGGGATTTATGTAAGAATGAATTCTAGGGGAAAAAACAAAAAAAATCCACCAAAAATTGGTTCCCTGTACACAGAATTGGGTATCACTGCTTTGGGTTCATCAGGAACATTGTGCTTTTTACTGAACTGTGGGCCTGGTGCTTGCTTGGCACTGGATCCACACAGCAGCACAGCCTGGCACTCACCCCCATCCCTGAAGCACCCATGTCCCAAAAAACAGCCTTGAACTGGGATGGGTCAGGACCCTGAGCTGGATTCCCCTCTCTGGGAGTCTCTTCTCACTGGCCTCTACAATAAATCTCCTTTTAGCTCTTTTGGCTCTTTTCAGCAAGTCTGCATTGCTTCTTGTAGGCTGGCTCCAGCTTCCAAAAGCAGAGCTCCTTATGGGAGAGGTTTCCTCACCCAGCATGGGGATGCTGGGGACAAGGACACCTGGAGGGGCTCTGGAGGGTGCTACCAGATATGCACCCACCATGGTCCAAAAGAGGTGCAGCACAGGCTCTGGGTTAGATGGAATTCTTGGTTCTGGCAACTTCAGTGGAGTCTGAGGAGCATTAGGGGAGGTGTTTTGTGCACCAGGATGACTGTATCCCATACACCAACCCCCTCACAATTAATTGTCTCCCCAGGTTTGCGACTGCTTAATGGGGAAACTGGTTATTTCCCTGGTGCCATAACACAGCTTGTGAAGCCATAGCAGGGAGTGTGTGATGAAAAGAGCTGTCAGTGAGCAATAGCAGAGAAATAGTCATGGGAAGCCAGGCAGCACTGGGATAAAACCTACACCATAAACTCAAAACAGTTGGGGGATGAAATAACTACAGAAAAAAAAAACACCCTTCAACTTTAAATCTGTTGACAGAACATTCTGGATGCAGTTGTTCCTGCTCTCCAGTAATTTCAGTTTTGCCCACAAGGGAACATTGTACCCAACGAGCATCCTGATGTTTTATGGATGCTCCTTGGCAAAACCAGAGTTTGTGTGCTGTGGTGCTCCAGGAGAGCCATTGCCTGTGCAGATTTTAACAATCTCATCTGCTAACAAAACCATTACTCTCTGAAGAAGGACAAAACCCATCCTACTCAGAGGGCAGTCTGTCAGCATTCAGCCTCCTTTGGAGCCCAACTCAGCACTGTGGATGCTCCTGCAAGGCCTGATCCTAATCCTAACCCTAACCCTAACCCTCCTGAAGCCACGGGACAGATGGGGAGCTGGGCTCAGTTCCCTGAGGTTTTACAGGACAGACTCTTGCAATTCTGCCAGCCCAGGGCAGGCCATGGAGGAAATCCTCTACCTGCAGCAGAGCAAGCCAGCTGCCTGCAGGCCAGGGAGGAGACAGAGCTGGGTGTCCCCTCCTGGGGCAAGACTGCAGAAGCCTCCTCTGGCTTGGGCTGTCAGGGCCAGCAGCCAAGTTCTCTCATTTTTTCAGGATGAAATACACTTTGTGCCTCAGTTTACCCAGGCTGTAGTTAGCTGGTCCTGCTGTAAAGATAATTCTAGCTTGTCTAGGGTGAAGAGAGAGAGAGCTGCCAGATGGCTGGAGGGGTGCAGCCTCTTCTTTGTGTTGGGTTCATCCCTAGGACTGGATCCCTGTTTGGGCAGAGGTGCCAGAGCTGTGCTTTGCAAAGAAAGCAAGCAGGGATCCTGCAAGCAGATGCTGCCCTGTGCTCCTGGGGCTCACCCCTGCCCTGGGAGCTCAGGAGGGTCCAGCTGCCAGGAGAGTGCCCCAGGGGATCAGTGGTTTTTAGGGTATTCAGTGTTTGCTGGTATGGGCACGGAGCATTTGCTATAGGTATGTGCAGGCAACACTTAATGTTTGAGCTGTGACCCCAAGCTCTGCTGAAGGAGCTGGAGATGCACGTTCCTGAGCTGCCTTTCCTGCCCACCTCAGGAGGCACAGAGTCCAGCAAGAAGCTGCTTCTATTTCTCTCCTTCAGCTCTAAATAAGACCCCAGGGTGAGAAGCAGAGACATGGGCACCTCCAGCACACATCTGGCAGCTGAAATCCCACCCCTTGCACTGAAACAGAAATTGCCATAAAAGACTGACCAAACCTACTCCTCCCCACATTACCAGGAATCCTGTTCCTGCTGGTCTCATCCACCAGCTCAACCCTAAAGCTGCCTTGCTGACATGGTTTGGTTTGCTGGGATCACCCTGCTTGGCTGACAGAGCAGTGGGATTTTCCATCTGGGGAAGAGCCAGAGAAGCCCTCGGGGAGCACGGATGCAAAGCTGAGGTGTGCCCTGAACCTCTGCAGGTCGGGGTTCCTGGACTGGGAAGTCACCCTGGAGATGTCCTGCAGAGCCACCCCACTGAGACAATCTCTCCTCAACTCTGTGTAATCCTCCAGAATGAGGAGTAAATCCCTACAGCTGCAAAGCTGCTTCCAGATGAGGGGGCAGCAGACAGCAAAGAGCTCTGGGGTTTCAGGGCACAGAACAGTGTGTGAGATGAAACACCTCTCCCCATCATCTTCCTCAATTCTGCTGAGATGAGCTGGAACTCCAGGGTAATCACAGCAGCTGGTTTAAAAAAAAAAAAATAGATTCCAGGCATTAGCCAAGGCATCAGCAAAGGCCCATGTAAGACTGGAATGGAAATGTCACAGGAAAGCTACTGGAAGGGCAACGGCTTAACTGGAGTAATCAGAATGAAGAAAATCTTGCTTGCACTCAACAAGTTTTCTATCCATGTGGACAGAAGGTTCATGACTGAAAGAAAAGGCAGGAGAATTGCAGCCTGGTTACCTCTGGTCCTTGGCAGACACCCTTGCTGGGTGTTAGGGTAATGGGATGGGTGCAGATGAGAAAAAGGGGCACTGCTTTGGCATGGTTGCTCCCTGCTTCCTCAGGATGCCAACTGGGGCCCAAAAAGCCCAACCAGGAGCAGAAGCAGCTGCCTGGCTTCCAGGGCATCCTCTGCATGGGAAGAGAGTGGTGGGGACAGATGGGAATCTGCTCGTAGGGAAGGAAATAAAGCAGTGGGCACCACATGGCAAGATCCAACCCACCCTGCTCCTGCTGTGCCACAAATCCTCTGCAGGCAGGAGTTACCAGGCCCTGAACAGCACTGGGTGGACTGGATGAACCAGCAATTCCCTCTCCCAGATGGGGATTTGGTCCCCTGCCCCTTGTCACAGGGTGTCCTGACATCTTCATGATGGAAACGTGGAATGTCACTTGGGAATGTAGCTGCTGTGTCACTGTGGGAACTGTGTTGGGATGGAAGATCCTACTGAAAATGCCTTCAGGCACAGAGATCTGGCTGTTTGTATTTTTATTCTGCATTGTTTGCTGGTTTCTTAATCTTTAAGGCACTACTTCTTGTTTTTCCTCATAATCTTTTTAGTGTGTTCATTAACCCAGCAAATGGCAAATTAGCTCTGCCCCATTAGCCATGTCACCAGCACAAGATGTCAAGCAAAATACCTCTGTCACTGAAACCAAGCATCCCCAGTGAAGTAAATCAGAAGTACTTAGTGCCAAAATTGTGTATTAATAAGAGTTAATCACATTAAAACCAGGTGTTGCAGTCAAATAAAACCTGCAAATAAAATATGACAGTAAAGCTCTATTTTTTACCTCACCACTATGGTTTAACACTTCATCTTCCACTACCTGTGTTGTCTTTAACCATTGCCAGGTAGTCAGGATTTTTCCCCAGTGCTTTGAGCCTCAGGCAAATGAATGTATAAATTTCTACTAAGACTGGGAAGAATGCTTTTTTGCTTCCATTTTGAAAAAAAAAAAACCACAAACAACCCTCCTGTGAAGAGGAAAGGTAGACAAGAACCAGAAAAAGCACACAGAGTGTGTTCCCCCAGGCTGGGGGGTTGGTCCCTTGACACTCACTGCAGAACAAACCTGTGCCAGAAAGGTTATTAAGCTACTGAAGCTGCCATTACATCTTTGGGAAAGATGCAGCAAAGTAGAAAATATCTGAGAGAAATACACACCCTAAGGGAATACTTTGCTCAGTTATTTCTCCTTTCCAGACTGTTAACTTTTGTTACCATTTTCTCACTGCTGCAGTGCTCCTACCAAGCCTTCTCCTCTTAAGCAGGTTTGGATCTGCTCTTGCTCCTAGCAGGGGACATTATTTTCTTTGTAAATTGTGCTTCTCACTCTCACCTCACAAGGTCTGTACCTGCAAACTGAATTTGGCTAAATTGCTCCTGATTTTCAGCAGGGTGAGCATCATCTCCCTGGAGCACAGCAGAGCCACCACCGTGCCAGTGAATCTGGCCTCTTGATTAGAAATTAGCAGGAAAAATCTGTTTTGCTAATACCTGCACTGATTAGTCCTGCACAGATAAAGAATCTTTAACAGTCATATATTCATATAATCATATATTTTCTGTGCCATCTACAAAATTAAAGAAACGTTGGACTAAAATGTCATGCCATGTCTTCTGGGGGGACTTGCAAGCCAGATGCAGTAAGCAAAAGCAAAGAAGACAGACAAGGTGACCTGGCTGTTAAAAGGAGATAAGAAAACTAAAACCAAGCTTAATTTTTCCCAGTGTGAAAAAACAAAAATAAAAATCCTAAGATATTTTTTTCTTAATTGGTTGTGTTAGTGTCAGAGCATCCCTCACGCATTGCGCTCACAAGGGGAGGTGGGTTTTAAAGGCTGCTGTGCAGATAAAAGACACAAGTGGAGCCAAATTATTCCTCATAATTGCTCTCCAGGAAGGTACATGATGATCTAGCCCAGAAAACAGGATCATTCCTCCAGCTCCACTTCCCCCTGCCTTGATCCAATGGGTGGTTGGAAGAGGCAGGACGAGGGCTGCCTGGAGGCTGCACCCTGGGGGAGCCGGGGATTTGCTTTTCCTGCACGTTTATTTTATTGCCAGTTCCTGTGACTTCCCAAGACAGCCCCTGAGTGCCTTTTTCCTGAGTCACTGCAGGTTCTCATGCCAGCAGAACAGTTGCACGGAGGCTCCTGTGGTGTGTCCCAGATCATAAAACCCTGGGAATAAATCTGCCAGCCTCAGCACTTTGCAGAGAGACGCCCGGGATTCCTGCTGTGGCCTTTATTGCCCTCCTGCTTGGAGGCTCCTACAACAAAACCCACAAATCCAGGCCTCCAGTTCTCAGCAGCTCAGGAAAGCTGCTTCCCAGGGCTGGGAGATGTGCCACGGCTGTGCCAAGTTATGGAGGGCAGGCTGCAGCCTGGTGGCCAGGAGCCAGAGGACTGGGCCAGGGCAGCAGCATCCTCAGAGATCACCTGAACTTCCCCACTCCATGAACTTACTGTCCATGCTGGGGATTGAACTGGACCTGCAGAGCCTGGCCCTTCAGTCTCTCCTTATGTCCTTTCTGCTGGGAGGCCAGATGGCAGCACTGGTTTCTGGAGGTGGAAGCAAGGGGGTCTCTTTTTCCCTGCAAAATGCCCGACATGTTTCCAGCAGCTGTTTAATTCCTGCTGCCCATGGGCATGGCTGTTTTTGGGGCACCATGAAGCTGTTTAGTGAGTGGTTCACCCCCATCAGGCATTTTAACTTTACCAGACCTGTGTCTGAACAAACATGAAGAAATGCTTGGCTACTGTCACAAAATCTCAAGCTTGGAGCATCCTGTCCTTAGAAAGGTCAAGGTAGCAAGTACAGCCATAAACCCACCATTTTTGCAGCTAGTTTCACAGGGAACAGTTTCTTCAATCAATTGTTCCTGAATTTAGGATCAGGTCAATTTGAGAGCATGTCTACAAATCCTACTGGGCAGGAAATTCAAGCAGCAGCTCCCTCTCAGACCATGATGTGCTGGTGTGCTGCTCCCAGCCCAGCAATGAACTGAGGTCTACACCAAGTCCATCTGCTCATGTCCTGCAGCAGGGAGGATTTCACCTCTCCCCAGAATGCCCCAGAAGGGATCCCTCCTCCCATGCTGTCCCTCCATGTGCCTGGAAAGAGCTGAAGAGCAGAGTGGGATGCAGAGAGGAGCTGCCATGGGGTGTGGGAGCTCCAGGTCCTGCCATGGAACCAAGTGCAAGGAGGCAACAGCACTGGTGGGGCTTCCACCCACAAGTGGAAATGGTTCTTATGTTCTCTCCTTCTAGCAGAGTTCAGTGGCACTGTGGTGATGCCTCACCTCAATGTATATAGTTTAAAACATTTCTTTTTAATTCAATTGATGGTGAACTATCTCAGGGCTCTGCTCTCAGGGGTAACCCTACCCCTAACCCACAGCCCCTTCCCGAGTTTGCAGGGTGGAGAGATGCAATGAGCTGGACAGGGAATGACAAACCTTGAAGCTACAAGGATGGAGAAGTTCCTGGTACCAGGTACCCCATGGCTGCTTTTCTCACCTCTGGGAGTGACTTTGTGCAGCCAGTACAGAGAAAAAAAGCTTGAACTGAAGCTGAAAGCAACAGGCAGTCTTGGGGCTTGTCACCAAACCTACCTGGTTACCTGACCTGAAAAATAACAGTTTGAGGGATAAAGCAGTTTCTTAAAAACTGAGATTACTTAAAATAGTCTAATGGCTTGTTAATGCCCACCATCCCATGCATATTTTTGTGTAAGCATGTTATTAAATGCAAGAAATAACCACAGACATCAATCCAGTGTCCAGCTGCCACTTTTAAATATCTGTGTCTAATGTTTACCATGACTTGTTTCTACACACAATTTGGGGCTAGTAAAGTTTTATGTATAAAGTTTGGGGCCTTTAAAGTTACATCTGTTCTGGAAGCATCCATCAAGCTCATTTGCAGAAAATGCTTTCTGATAGGCAATGAAATGAGAAATTTGTCTTCTCTTTAATAAGACCAAAAATCTCCAGGCAGATCTTCTCTGAACTAGAGAGGCAGAAGCAATTGGGTTTGCTCAGCTCTGTACATGTGCCAAACTAGGCAAAGGCACAATAAATGGGCCCAGGATATGCTTAACTATGGATTTACATAATATACCAGAATGGCTCCAAAAGAAGCAAATAATACAAATCTCACAAACCACCTGAATACACATTTCCAAGACAAACCCTTAGCACACACTTAGATGCCTTAATGAAAAACTGTATTAGCTAACATTAAAAAAAAAAAAGTAAATTAAAAGAATGAGGACCAAACCACAGGGGAAATTCACATACTTTTAACTACTTTAGCAAAACACTGGGTGCATGGGAGGCTGCAGAAGCTGAGGGAAACATCTGTGGCTTCCCCATCCCACAATTTGCTGAAGCAGGGGCCCTAAGCATGTTTGATTTGCCTCTGTCCACCTCCAGTGAAGAGCAGGAGCCATAGGATACACCCCACAACTTTTTCAGGAAGTGGATTAAATTAGAATGACCCTTTAATTTAATTTTTACACCCAAACACACTGCAGAGTTTTGCATCGAGGTTGTTGGATGTCATGGGAGCAGGAACACCAAGCCAACCTTGGTGGGACACGAGGGAAAGTGCTAAGGAGAGGGAAAAGTCAAGTATTAAGTTTGTGCTTTACAGGAATAGCAGCAGCTGTTGCCATGCAAGCAGACATTGCAGCAAATCTCCCACAGACTTACATCTGTCCACAAACACCAGAGTGAGCTCAGCTCACCTTGGGTGTGCTGTCACCTTGACAGGATGGTCCTTCCAAAGTCTACCTTCAGCTTGCTGCATGGAACAGGATGGCATAACCTCCCAGCATGCCAGAAGGGATGTGCCAGTATGGAAAATGCTGCTTTTGAGGTGAAAACGTGCACTCAGTGATCAAAAAGTTGCAAGGTATCATGTGGCACATTTTCCAGCACGATCCTTTACCCCTTAAAGGCACCCAGAGCCTGTCTTGCTTTATCCTCAAGATAAGGCAGCATGACACAAACAAAATGTAATAATAAAATGTAATAATAAAATGTAATAATAAAATATAGTAATGTAATACCTTCCCTACCTGCAAAATCCAAACACCCACTGTGTAATTCTGCCTTTAAAACTGCCATCCTGCCAAAAAATAAATCTCACATAGATCCTGTAAATCTCATTAATGTGGAGGCTGTGGCTGGCTGATCTATTTTGGAGATGACCACTGCTGGTTACAGACTGCTCTGCATCACCTCTTCCTCCTCCTGGGCTCACCAAGGAGCGATGGTACCGGGCAGACCCAATGCCAGGAGCACACGAACACAGCTCAGGAGGTGCTGCCACTTCCAAGGATTTTCAGCCCAGTGGAAGGCTTGGTGAGCAAGCTGCCTGTAAAGCCAGACTCCAGCAGGATCATTCCCACTTATCCCATGCACCTAATGACTGCCAGCTTCAAAACCAGGACACTGACTGCTTGGAGACACAGAGAGCTGATGAGTTTGGACCTTCCTGAGGATCTCCTGCTGGACCACTGAGGCAGAAGTGGCTGATGGCTCTCCAGAGGCACTGGAGGCTCTTCCTCCTCACTTTAATCATGGTCAAAATTTAAAAAAACCCTGTAGGGCTCAGCTCCACAGCTGCTCTGTGCACGGGCACCACTGTCACCATTGTCACTCACCACTGGCCTTCAGGACCTGCAGGACCTGACAGACCCTGTCCTATGTGGCCCAGACAGTCACATGAAGGTGTTTGCTTAACGCTGGCCTTTAAAAAGTGAGTTAATTGTGTTTTGGGTTTTTTTTTAAAAGCTCCAAACCACAAACCCACATTGTTTTTAACATTACCTAAGCCGATGAGGCAATTCCCTGTGGGTCCCACCAGTCTGAAGAGGCACCTCAAGTGATGTTACAACACTTCAGTGACCCAAAAGACCAAAGTTCTGCCAGGGGAAGGGTGCTGGGAGCCTGAGCTGGAGGTCCAGAGTGACACTGGACAACAAATCCCTCGTGTCACCCAGCCAGCCTGTCCCCCCTGGGCTGTTATTTCCCAGGGCTGTGCTGATGTAAATGCAGCATTTGTGCAGATGGTGAGGGACAGCATATACAAACTAAGGCAGAGAAAACCTAAACATGAGGCTCTCAAGGCTTTGACTGCCAGAGTCAACATCATCACTGCTCTCTGTCATCATCCAAAATTTCCATTGACGTCAGTGGATGTTCTGGGTGTGAGAGGCTGCAGGGTCTGAGACTCAGCAGCCATCACTTGCAGATAGCTAAAGCTTGGCCTGATGTGATTTATATCCAGCTCGTGCTCTTCAGCTGTGACCTGAGCCACTTCACTACTTTTTGGAAGAGTCAAAACGAAACTTTTCAGGAGAAGCTGGCCAGCTGGCCTCCTGTGAATCGGGTATTTGTAGCAGTTGGTACAGGCAGACAAAAAAGCATGGAAGAATAGAATGGTTTTCTAATCCCTGCTGTTTTGGCTTCTGGAAATGGAGGGCTTGGGCTTGCTGAGTTAGAAGGGCAGTGCTGACAGGACAGAGCTGCTGCAGTCTGGGAGAGGGAAAGAACAAGGCAACAGAAGGAGGTGATAAATGTCTCAGTGAGAACACTGAGACTCTGCCCCTGTGCTCAGCCCTGGTGAGGCCACAGCTTGAGTCCTGTGTCCAGTTCTGGGCTCCTCAGCTCAGGAAGGAGATTGAGGTGCTGGAGCAGGTCCAGAGAAGAGCAAGGAGGCTGTGAAGGGATCCAGCACAAGTCCTGTGAGGAAGGGCTGAGGGAGCTGGGGGTGTTGAGGCTGGAGAAGAGGAGGCTCAGGGGAGACCTCATCACTCTCTACAACTCCCTGAAAGGAGGTTGGAGCCAGGGGGGGGTTGGGCTCTTTTCCCAGGCAACTCTCAGCAAGACAAGAGGGCACAAGAGGTCTCAAGTTGTGCCAGGGGAGGTTTAGGTTGGACATTAGAAAGAATTTCTTTAGGGAGAGAGTGCTCAGCCATTGGAATGGGCTGCCCAGGGAAGGGGTGGATTCTCCATCCCTGGAGATATTTCAAAAGAGCCTGGATGTGGCACTCAGTGCCATGGGCTGGGAACTGCAGCGGGAGTGGATCAAGGGTTGGACTTGATGATCTCTGAGGTCCCTTCCAACCCAGCCAATTCTAGGATTCTATGATACTCACCCCCTGAGATAGCTGTTACTGAAATACACACACACACACACACACATATATATATATGTTGGCACATGAATCTAGAATACACATCTGTAGATAACACTCAGGCAGACCTTTATGCTGTCAGAAGGATGGTGTGGAGATATGGTTCCATCTGGGAACCATAAGCCCATGGCCCTTCTCACAGGCAGCTCCAGCCTTTAAGCTGTGGATTTAAAATAACAATTCTCTAAACCTCACTCCATAGCAGTATTTTGTTGCACTACAGAAAACAAGGGAAATACATCAACCTCATAGCCTAAGTACCAATTGTTTAGCACCATCAGAGGATATTGGGACAGCTGGGAACAGGAGAGCAGGTGAGTCAGAAGATACTGAAGGAGACATTGTCAGCTTGGCATCTGGGCACTGAAAAGAAACAAAGGTATAAAAAAAAAAAAAAAAAAAAAAAAGAAAGCCCAGAGCTTGCTGACATAACAGAGATACTGACATTTAGGATGCATAAATTGCCCCCGGGTTCATTAATAAACTGGGACATAGAAAAGAAACTTTTCTAAATACTCATATTTTGTTCATTTTAGACACCTTGTGTCAAGGACAGGTGAAGCTTTTCTGTTTGCAGTTTGTTTGTCCATCTAACACAAAACCAGAGCCCTCTCTGCCCTTCCTCTCAGTCCTTCCACAATGTCATCCCAGTGGCAGGGGGGTGAGGAAGTCTCCGGAGGCTGTGATAGCACCTCCCCTCACCCAGACCTGATTTAACATCACCCTCCAGAGCACAGAAATCTTTGAAAAGCAGCCTGAGAGAGATGGAGGAACTCAGCAGCCTTACAAAACATGAAGGGAAGGAGCACAGCTGAGGAGCTTGGAGCCCAAAGGGTGGTGTCACAAAATACCATGTACACCACCTATGAGATTTGTATTTCCAAACATCTTTACTTGCTCTGACCTTTCTCCCAATATGCTACAACATGGTGTTGTTGTTGCTGGCTGCTTTAATTTTGTGCAAGATCTCAGCAGAAGTGGTAAAAACAGAGTGAAATGTAACCCAAACTGAATGGATTCTTTCTGCATTCCTGGAACATGTAGGTCCCCCGTGTGGCACACAAGAACTGAGAAAAATCAATTGCCTGGTGTCCAACGGGAAGATGTAAATTTTGGCTCCACATCTGAGCACTTTCTTGGTTCAACAGTAAACATGCAAAGCCAAAAATAATGACACCCACTGGGTTTTGAGAGGGGGACTGGGTAGCACAGAAATGGAGCCATAGAGGCTGAAACTCCGAGAGACTGGGCTCGTGAAAGGTTTGGTAGATCTAGAATAGGCAAGAAAGTATTTTAGCTGAAAGGTGGTTTTATGTTAATTTTCCATCTGTAGATTCTCTTGGATTTTGCCTTTTGACAATTTGGAACAAGATTTCTTTTACAATTTCAAAATGCCTCCTGGAAAAAGAAAATAATTGCCTCTCCAGTCTGTTAATAACCCTTTATATTACTTAATATAATACTTTATATTACCCCTTAACAAGTCCTCAAGGTGACTGCATGAAAGACACTGCTGACCCAAGCTCCACAACAAGTAAAGAACTAAGTCTTGAGGTGGGGGAGTTTTCCCTCCACAGCCTTACAATTCACCTCAGAGTTACCTACATAAATAAGACCCATAGAGGGAAATACTAAAAAAATCCAGAAACAACCCTGCTAGAGAGATCATGGATGAGACAGTTCAGCAGCCTTGTTCTTCTCCTCTCAACTTGTCAGTTACTAAGGAACATGTAAAATTCTGGGAATTACTATCTGAGGATCCTATGTAAAAGCAAAACTCTCTGAAGACTCTTCTCAAAACATAGAGCATCAATTTAATTTTTTTTCTGAGCACCAGAGGAAGGTCCAGAGTATGAATGCAAAACACATTTGACTTTCAGTCTTGCACTCTCAGGGAGTCTACATTTTCACAGTTCTTTTTTCAAGCTCTTTTAATGCCTCTGGATTGATGGGCCATTCACTCTTCCATGGTTCAGAAGCTGAATCTCAGTTTCATGCTCTATCAGTCTGTGAGCCATGAACTTTCATCCTTTACACCCTCCAAAAAATCAAGGAGAACAACTGAGTTCTGTGCTGGGACCTCCCTCCACAGTGGAAGCTGAGCTATCACAGAGCTGTTTTAAAGAATTTGCTTTGTCTCTGCTCTTGAACCTCAGAAAATTTCCATCTCTTTCCATCAGCTCCCTGTAACTTCCCAGACAGTCCAGCTGGAAAGCCCTTGACATCTCAGAAGTCTGAAGAAGATAACCCTTGCCTCTCCTCCCCTGCCTCCATCTCCAAAGGCTTTACAGCCCCTTCTGTCCTTGAGAACTGGGACTTTTGCAGGGGAGAAAGGGCTGTGAGCTGTGTGTAGCAAAAAGGTGTCTCCAGAGATGTCCCATTAGCAGCCACATGCCCATATCCATCTTCTCTGGGGTTTGGCCAGTGAGAGAGAATATCTACAAAGCTGCTCACTGGACACCAAGAGATGCAGACACCTCCCAGCTGTGGCAAGAAGTGACAAAATCCATCAGGACCTTGCCTGCTGCTGCTGCTGTTGCTGCTGTGAACTTGGGGTCCAGAAGCAGGAAAAACCAAACACCCCAGGTTCAAAGAGCTGCAGTGACCCTGTTGTGTTTATTGTTGTGCTGGATGGATCAGGACTTCAGACCTGGTGTCAGCTGCCAAGGCTACTGAGTCTGATGCTCTGGACTACTGGAAGTGTGGAGTGGCACATCTGAGGGTCACCCTTGTGCCCCACATCTGGTGCTGCCTTTTCTTCTGGCTCCTCTCAATGTCCTACCCTGAACTTTTCAGCCAACATCCCCATCAGAGATGAAATAGAATATAAATAGCTAAAGGGTTTACTAGCCCTCAATCACTTCATTCAGAATGAAGTGTGTGTAAATAAGTGTGCTATTAAAAGGAACAGAGAAGAAATTATCAGGGCAGATCAGACAGTAATTGACTCATTCTACAAGTAAACAAAGAGATTGTGGCCCTGAGGTGATTAAGCTGCTGAGAGATAAGAAAATGAGATCTATTTGAAGTCCCTGGGAAGACCAGAAATTAAACCAGTGGTGAGGGATAATCAGGAATTTAAAAGAAGCAAAACTTAAGGATGTTTCAGATTTGCCAAATTTAAAAACCAGCCTCAAAATTGAGATGGTGGAGCAAAAGAGAACTTGTGACTAATCAGAGCTGGAAGCTGTGAGCACATCCCTGAACAAGAAGCTCTCCAGCACTGTTTCTGTGTTTGGGTCAGACACATAGCTGTTCTTCAGAGGCCAGGAAGAAATTTGCTGAGTCTGAAACCTTCCACAGCTTACATGGGAAGAGATGGGGGAGCATCAGAAGTCCCTGGCCAGAGCCTGATGTCACAGAAGTAGGAAAGTCCAAAGGACCTTGTCATTACTGTACATGTGTGGGGGAAATGTCAGTGTGGTTTGGATCAGGCTGCCACAGCACACACTGCTCTCTTTCCTTGTGACATTTTTAATGTACTTGTTCTTTCACTTCTACAATTTTATTGCCTCCTAAATGGTTTCCTTTGGCTCTGCTTTGCGTGATCCTCAGGGCAAAGAAAACAGGCACTTCAAAAACTGCCCTGAGAGTCAGCTGGCACCTCATGTGCCACCCAGTTCAGATCTTGGCTCTGAACTCCCAAATTGGGATTTCAACCCAGTCATCACTGAGGGTATTGAGTGACTTTGTGAAAGACTTGAAACCAGAAAGGAGCCTTATCAGCAACAGTAACAGCACAAGAACTTTTTGGAACAAGATGCAGAACTCTTGAGTTAATGAACTGGAAAACCCATCTGCTGCACTCCTGTCTTCAGCAGAAAAATTATTGAAATAGCAATAATACAACATAAATCTTCCCCTCTGCCCAGTCTGTGCCAATGAGCCATTCTCTCAGAGATGCCTGGGAAGGGATGGACCTGGACCACTCAGGAATTATCAGCCAAGCCTTGTCTTGTTTCCAGCAGCTGCCAGTGCTGGAGGGACTGGGACACAGCATACAGGAAGAAATCCTTCCCCTTGGGTACCCTGACACTTTTCTTATCTTTCTCTTCCTGCTCTTCTGCTTCACCCCCCTTGGCTGCAATACCCTCATTGAGGCTGTAAAACAAGTGTGGCTCCCTGGAGTTCAGAAGCAAAGAGAATAAATTACCATTTCATTATTTAAAGTGCTCTGAACCACCTGGGTGGAAGAACAGAGCCAAAGGACAGCTCTGTTGTCATTGACAAGATGATGGGCACCCCTGTGAGAAGCTCAGTTTGGACTCAGGGAACTTGCTGCATGGGCCTGGTGTCCCAGATGGCCTCATCAAGTTGGGGACCTCTTTCTAGTGATGAGGAACCATCCAGACTGGGTGCTGTGACCAGGAACACGTTTCTGGAGAGAGAACAGTACAGTTCCCTCCTGGGAAGTAGCATAGCAGACAGAAATGTCAGGATTATCCAGAGTGAAGCTACAGTGCCTGGAGAGAGTACCTGGAAGACTTGGGAAAAAGAGCATTTTTTGACAGCTAAGTGGTAGAGACCAAGTTTTGACAGCAAATTCAAGCCACTGAGGGTGGCTCAGGATCCTGGTATCTGGATTGGTCACAGAAAAGTGACTGTGACATTCAAACCTGCCAAATGGAAATGACAGCTTTTAACCTGGGTCAGAATAGACCTTGCATTTCATGAGAGAAATGTTCTGACCATCATCTGCTTCTGTGTTTATTGCATTTTGATGTGCCTCTGGTAATGGCTTTAATAAAGTGACTGGAATAGAGCCTGCTAAAGAGTTTTCTTACATTTATATGCTCTGATACCACACAACTGACTGCAGCACAGCTGAACATCCCTTTATGATAGAGAGTTTCTAAAGTAAAACAGAAGAATATCAGGAAAGACCCTCACCCAGAGGAACCCAATTTGGGGTCACAAAAGTAATTCCTGCTCTTTGAGCATTTCTGGCTATAGGAATCAAGTGCCTTTGAGCAACATCAGCTAAGTGTGCAGTACATCTATTTTTGTAGCACTCACTTTTGCCTAAACTGTAATAGCTCAGTGAGATGCAGCTGCAGTTTATGGCATCTTCCTGGATTTTATGGGTAGAAGGAGTAACAGGGTGTGTGGGACTGTGATTTTCTGAGCCTCCCTCCGTGCTTGCTGGTTCTGAAAGTGGAGCTGCAGCAAGGAGAGCCAAGTGTCTGCCAGACACCAAATTTCTGGGTTCATTTGTCTTCCACCTTCTGCTCCCTGTGACATGCTTATTCCTTCCTTCAGTGTGGAAAACGACCTTGTGATCCTGGCTTCCAGCATCACACTCTGCTTCCAGAGCAGCTGCACAGACAACAGTGACAAATCTGCTCCTCTTAAAGGACAAAAAGTACAGTTAAGGCAAAAAGCATGGGCTTGTCCTTGCCACAAGAGTGAGCTCTTGATGAAACCTTGCAGCTTGCCACTTAGAGGAGAAGTGGACTTTATCAAGTCATGATTAATGCCTTGGGGTGTGCCTGCTCTGTCTTTCTTTTTTTTCCTTTTTTTTTTTTTTTTTTTTTTTTTTTTTAAATAACAGATTTATAAAGCTCATGAGTTAGACTCTAATTGCAAAATGGCTTTTCTGGCCCTCTCCCAGCTCTGTGGCTCCAGAGGCCAATATCAGAATGTGCTACATAATTTGGATGGGATACCCTCTGGTTGCAGTTATGGTCAGTGCAATTCCAGCTGTGCAGGATGGATGGCTTGGGAAATGAAAATGCTTGGATTTACTGCAGAAAGCATGCAAGGAGGAGGCACAGGGCTGTTCTGAGAGTGGTTAAAAGGAAAGGAGAGGAGGACACTTAGTTGGCCTGTTTCGGGGGGCCTGAAAATCCTCACACTCCTATAGTGTAAGGGGGTGTCAAAAAATTTAACAGCATTACTGCTGGGGATGTATCCCAGCCTACATATTCTCCAAGCACTTAGCTCAGTTTTGGTCCAGACATAGATTAATTTAAGAAGGTTTACATCTTTCTAAGGCAGTAAAAAAATTTTTTTTGACCTTGGATTTCATAAATGGATTTTGGTGAAGTCAGCTCAGCTCTGCTGGGCTCAAGCTCCTGTCTGGATTCCCCTTGGCAGGTCCTGGGGGCCCAAAGCTCCTCTTCCCAGAGCCCTAAAGAGAAGTCAGCAATCACCAGTTAAATTAAAAAGAGCCCCTCTTAGCAGATTTGTGCCTTAACCTTGACTGCAGAGTTTGTGGCACAATGTTTGTTTCCCTGCTGGAAAAGCAGGGAAAAGTTTCTGGTGTGGATCAGGATTTGCTGGATGCTGATTTCACACAAATAGTAAGCAATAATGCTAACTTACTGTGTGAGCTAGGCAAAGCTTAGATAATGGAGAATTAATTTAGCATGCATGCCAGAAGCAGAAGATAATGAGAAGTCAATAAATAGAGAGCAATAAATAGAAAACAAAAATACATGAGTGAACAGTTAAGCAAGGAAAATGGGCACAGGCTTGAGCTTGGCCAGTCCTGAGCCTGAGAAAAAGAATAAACCAAAGAAGTTTAAGGCTAATTCTCTTTGCTGCTCCTGGTACCTGAAGAGTGTGTAAGATGATGGATGTGTTAATTAGTTCACTGCATCTCAGTAGCTGAAATAGTTGGTAGGTGGGCTGAGCCATAAACCAAAATATTCCCAGTGTGTGAGAGAGGCTGAGCAGGCAGCTTCAAGATTATATGGGAGAAGGGAGCAAAGAATGTCAGCTGCCCAACAGAAAAACATGGAATATTACCCTGAAGATACATAGTGGCAAAAAACTATCTAATAATTCTTGCTCTTTGGTTTTGATGTAAATTCTATTTCATTGCTATGCTCATTTAAAAAAAAATTACCTTTCCTTTACAGGATCAATAGCACATATAACAACAAGGATTAATATACCAAGTGTAGGGTATGTGGTCAATCCATTTTTGAAAGGGAGTTGTCCCTAACTGTAGAGTAAAATTTGTGAAATAAAAATAAGCTATTATTTCAATAACTCCTTATATGCATGCTTACTCATGTTCACTGTCAGAATGGGATAATTCTGCTTTATGTGAGGCTGTTATTAAAACTCAGAGCATCCCCAGAGATCTTTGAAAACAGAGGTGTACATGTGTTAGGGAATGGCTTGCAGTCACATTTAATGTATATGTAAATCACCCTAGAAAATAAACCAACAGAAACAAATTATTTTGGGTTGATAAGAGTCATTACATTTCTCCTGAAGACAATACAAAAAAGAACTTGACAGATAATCCACTGACAGAACAAATGAGAAAGCTGCAAGGAATGACTGGATTTCTACACTGGGATCCCAGGAGGACTGTAGCAAATTAAAAACATAAATTCATATTCAGATGCCCAACACGCTGACTTTTCCAGTGGGCTAAAGACTGCCACTACCACTGATTTCAAAAGGAACCATGGGGTGATCAAATTCTGATTTTAAAATAGAGGTAGGAAGGTTAAGCAGGACATCTCTTGCATGGGGCATCAGCCATGGGGGGATTCCAGCCCAGGAGAGCTGAAAAGCCTTGCTGAAGGGGGAATTTGAATTTTGGAAGTCAGGACAGTACCTGCATACACCCTGGAGGCAGAAACATTTACCAGAGGTTCAGGATTTCTAAAATTGAGAGGTGCATGGAGAATGAAGAGGGCTCTGGAGGGTGTTTGTTTCATCCTGAACATGAGTGGGATGGGAAGGGGTATGAAGGGAGGTGAGGACAGGTCCCAAATCTCCTGCACAGCCTGGGCTGGTGGTGGGGACAATGACAAACCAGGGGCTTAAGGGCAGGAGAGTGCTGGGGGTGCTCTGTCCCTCCTCCCCGGGCTCCATCTCTGCTCATTCAAGGGGGAAGGGATTTTCAGACCAGCACCAGGGAGACATATGCTTGAGAAGAAGCAGCCTTCCTGCTGCAAGAAGCCAAGTGTCAGCTCCCCCAGCAAACAAGCTGGGGCCTGATCCTGCACACTGATCCTGCCTGGGTCCTGCTGGGGCCTGATCCTGCACCCTGTGCTTTCAAACTGAGACCGAGGGGGAAAGAGACAAGTTGTGCAAGGGGATTTTCCACCTGGGTCAAGGGTGTGACCCACATTTAACCTAGAGCTAGAAAGTACAAAACCCATGGCTTAATTTTCTTTTCTTTTTGCAACAGCTTGAATTTCACAGGAGGATCTGCAGGACATGGTATGGAGACTACCTAAAGTCAAAAAAAAAAAGCCTGTTACTCTTTTGGGATATCCCTGCTCTTGCAAGGTAAAGGTGCCCAACATCTGTACTCAGATTGTACATACATACTCCATATATTTATAGATACACATGCATATATCTGTACATACATACAAACACACACATACACACCTAAGCAAGCACTAGGAGAAGTTCCCAGCAGCTTTCACTACTCCATCACTGCTCCTTCCCAACTGAGTCACTGCAGCTCCACCACAGCCTTCAGTAGGAGAAGAGAATCCAGCAGCAAGACCTCAAAAATGCTACCCAAGAGACCATGACACCTCACCAAAACTCAGTACCAGAGTCATTCAGAGTCACAGTGCCCTGCAACATCCCTCCCCAACCCCCCTAATGGACACAGTGCAAATTCTGGCTGCTTTTGCTGTATCTCTGTATTGGGTAAACTGGGATAAATTTGGCTCTGTCAATACCACATCTACCTTAACTAGAATGAAGAGCTTCAGTGGTTGGTCTCAGCCCTTTCCCAAAACCTAATGCTCTGTGATCAAACTGATAAAGAGGTTACTCAGGAAGCTTAAGCCCTTGAGAGAGAGAAAAGTGTACTGAAGAGTAGTTCATATTGTCACTAATTTTAGTGTCATGTCTTAATTTCCTTTCAGATCATTCCCCAGGATGAGTGGGATGAGCAGCAGTGGGGTTTCAGCCCCTGAGGTGAAACTGTTGGTTCAGAAACGTGGTGAAGACAATGCCTCTTTTTGCTACCCTACTTTTTTCTGGCTCCTTGAGCAGTGAAGGGACCTGAAGAAAGAACCTCAGGGATGCAGGAGTGCAGATGGATGCTGGCACAGTTATCTCCCAGGGCTGTTGGCTGCTTTCCCAGTGCTGGAGACCTACTCAGCTTTGCCATGTCCATGCTGGGGCTACCCAAGAGGCACAGCCAGCAGAAATCTCACAATTGTGCCAAGGATTGAGGAGCTGAAGAGCTGCAGGGTGAGGTGACCATGGGGGAGGCTGGTGGCTCTTTTGCTGAAGGGATCCCACAGCAGTTCATGCATAAGGACCAGTGGCACGTGGTGGCAGGAAGCCACCAGGTGATCCTGTCATCTACCTGGAAACATTTGCCACTGCATTATAAATCATCTGTGCTTGTTTGTTTTGTAGTGCTGGGCTAGGATGAGCAGCTCCAGTTGCTGCATGGAAGAGGCAGCAGATGTGGTGCAAAGGCTGTGAGACAGCTACTGGGAATTAGGCAGGGTGATGGGGGCACCAGAGTGATTTATAATGGAAAAAACCAATTAATTCATTCTCAGAGAAGCATAGGATAAGGTTGCATCAACAAATCTTGTCTAATCAGTGCTGTCTGAGTCTTTGACTGCAAGAAAAGGGAACACACCAGAACATGGGTGTAGTTACCAGCTGCATCCCTGGAGAGGAGGAATTGACCAGGCAAGCACGCACTTAAACCAGGACATGTCTTTCAGCTGTACACAGACTGTCAAGCAGCCAGGGACTGTCTTCAAAGTCTTGGGTGAGCTCAGTCCATGCTAATGGGCTTATCTGCAGGAGCAGGTTAGATGAGCCATGATAAACCTGATACAGATGGGCTTCCATCTCACCTGCTGCTGCCAGTCCCACAGTACCCTCAGTATGTCTGTGCTGGAGAGAATGGATCCACTCAGACTCTACCTCCAAGAGAGAAGAGAAGCTCCAGAGGAGCAAAAGCATCTGCTGGAAACCACCTGGAGACATCATAGAATCATAGAATTGGCTGGGTTGGAATGGACCTCAGAGATCATCAAGTCCAACCCTTGATCCACTCCCGCTGCAGTTCCCAGCCCATGGCACTGAGTGCCACATCCAGGCTCTTTTGAAATAGCTCCAGGGATGGAGAATCCACCCCTTCCCTGGGCAGCCCATTCCAATGGCTGAGCACCCTCTCCAGAAAGAAATTCTTTCTAATGTCCAACCTAAACCTCCCCTGGCACAACTTGAGACCTCTTGTGCCCTCTTGTCTTGCTGAGAGTTGCCTGGGAAAAGAGCCCAACCCCCCCCTGGCTCCAACCTCCTTTCAGGGAGTTGGAGAGAGTGATGAGGTCTCCCCTGAGCCTCCTCTTCTCCAGCCTCAACACCCCCAGCTCCCTCAGCCTCTCCTCATAGGATCTGTGCTCCAGTCCCTTCACCAGCCCAATTGCCTCCTTTGGACCTGCTCCAGCACCTCAATCTCCTTCCTGAGCTGAGGGGCCCAGAACTGGACACAGGACTCGAGGTGTGGCCTCACCAGAGCTAAGCACAGGGGCATGCATCCTGTTTGCAGGACGGGCCACCTGTCTCATCCCTTTTTCTGAATCTAACCCCGTGACAAGACCTGTCCCTTGACAAGCAGCACCCTTCAGCCTCACTGATAATCAGTACTGGCACAACTAAATTCCAGTAATTGGGTTAAAGTAATTACTAAGGATACAGAAAATGACACCAGCAAGGCTTTGCCCATTACTCTCTTTCAATTGGGTTCCCAAACGTTGCTGGGGAGCTGGGAGCCAGTTTTAGGTGACTTACACGATTCCAGCTTCGAGTGGAATTGTGTGCTGAGCCACTGAGCCAGCACGAGATATTTTTGAGCTGAAGAGTGTAAATGAGCTGCGAGTTTGGGTGAGGAGAGGCTAAGGTGATGACAGGAGGGCTGGATAAACATTTTATTATTCCAACTCTTGTGCAAACTCGAATCCGCCTCGGCAGTTATCTCCCTTGAGCTGCAGATGGGCAGTTCTGATGCAATCCTGCTGCACCTCCAGTGCTACAAAAGCTTCCAGTGCCATTCCTTTTGAAAACCTGGATTCCACAGAGTGACAAAACTGCTCAACTATTGCAGCTTTTTCCTGCCAGCTGCACAACATCGAGGTGCCCTTAGCAAAGCCTTTTCCAGCTGTAGCCATCAGCAGCCCCTCAGTTATTCAGGGAAGGATGATTTGCCCTGGCACGTTCAGATCATTGATTCCAGGGTGTTATTTGCCATCCCTCTTCCAAATTTCCCCAAGGAAATGTTGCTAATTGTGCCTGAAAGCTGTGGTTATTCACTGCTCTGCGCCAGGCAAAGGTGTCTTGGGTAATGAGATAGCAGCAGCAGAATAGAGGGAAGGGTCTGAAGCCACCCAGATACAGAGAACAGATTGGTTTTAGCATAACTACTATGGAGGAAATACACTGTGGTGATAGGGACTTTATAAATATAAATATAAATATAAATATAAATATAAATATAAATATAAATATGTAGAAACATAGAAATAGAAATAGAAATAGAAATAGAAATAGAAATAGAAATAGAAATAGAAATAGAAATAGAAACAGAAATAGAAATAGAAATAATATAAGTATAAACAATATGAATATGAATATGAATATAAATATAAATATAAATATAAATGTAAATATAAACAGAAATAGAAATAGAAATAAGAATAGAAATAAGAAATAGAAATAGAAATAGAAATAGAAATAGAAATAGAAATAAGAATAGAAATAGAAATAGAAATAGAAATAGAAATAGAAATAGAAATAGAAATAGAAATAGAAATAGAAATAGAAATAGAAATAAAACACTTCAGCTTCTGGAAACTACTTGTCTCCAGTTTCTTGCAGCAAACATAACTGGGAAGCCAGCTGTTTTTATCATTATTATTATTAATCCTTAAATCAAAGTTCAAGAAACATTAAGCAGCCAAAAGTAAGGTCGACAATTCACTGGTAAGATTTTTAAGAGAAACCTCCTTCTGCTGACATAAAAATAAAGCCAAGATGATGCTCACTTATGAAAAGATCCAAAGAAAACCCCTCTAGCAGCTTGGGGTAAATTTTCTTTGTACATTCACTCATGCTAAGAAACAAACCTGGTAACACATGAAGCAGCTGTTGCTGCTCTGTCTAAGTCTTCCCTAAATACTCCTGAGGGACTTGTCTGGATCCCTATAACTTGGGGTCCCTTTTTATATGATGAAGAAGAAGAGCACAATGCTACTGAGATTGTCACGTTGAGCTTGGTAAGGCAGGAAAAGAATGGTTTCATAGGAAGGATCTGGAAATATGAAGAAGCATGGCTGGTTAAGGTGTCTGAAAAATCTGTGAAATCAATAGAACTCTTTGTTAGATGCTGCAAGATTTTCAGAGGTTTGGCCTTAATTGCTAAAAATTTCATGAGCAAGCTCATGTCTGCAGGTACATGAATGGAAGGCAGCAAATCACTCAGTTCTATGTCACTCCATACTCTTCTGGGATCCTGTTTTTCAATGTGAAGTTTTTCTATTTCAGTTCTCCAGAAGAGAAAAAGACATTTAAAAAAATAGTGTGGGGGAGAACGGTGAATTTCAGCCTGTTCAAAGCCTGCGTTCCCTTCCAAAAGAAGGAAAGCTGAAACACATCTTGTTATTAACTTGATATTTTTAATATTCATTGAGCCAGACCTTTCTCTGCTCTGTGGAGCTCTGCCAGGCAGGGCCAAGTGCTGACTGGGCCTGTCACATCTAATATAGAGAACTTGATTAAATCCTGAAAATGCTAGGTGAAAATTTGTTTGATTATTAAAAATAAGTTAAGCAGAAACACTTTCTAGTGAGTTAATACTTCTTCTTATCTTTTTTTTTTTCTTTCTTTTTAATTTCAAGGTCAATGAAAGTTTAATCAAATCCTCAGGGTTTGGATCAACATATTTTTGCCTGAGAACAAGCCAAAGATTTAAGGTGGCTCTGGCAAAACCAGACAAACATAGACTCATAGAATCATAGAATTGGCTGGGTTGGAAGGGACCTCAGAGATCATCAAGTCCAACCCTTACAGCAGCAGAAAAGGTGCCATTCATGCCAAGGCATTCTGTTTCATGTAATTTTGGGGTGGTATCTAGAGATAGCACATTAAAAGAGGTAATAAAGGACACATACATGTAAATAGTAACAGTTATGCCTCATTCTGTGTCTGCAGATTAACGAATTAACAAATTAACAGCTTAACCCATTAGCAAAATCACAAATTAGATATGATGTGGCTTCTGCATTGAGCAGGCTGGGCTAGAGACCTCCTTCCCCATGCCACCAGCAGCCAGAACTACTCCAGGTTTCTGTGATCTGATGTTCAGGGTATCATGGTGAGATATCCTCAACCACAGAACCATTTGGTGGATGGTGAAAATACCAAGCAGCATTACCTGGAAATTCATTTTTATCCTAGGTACTGAAACTAGAGGCAAAGTTCTTGCTATTTTCTAGTGTGGTATTTTAATAGAGATTTTCTTCTCTACTTGGAAATCTATATGCACTCCAGCTGAAAGCCAGACTAGTGAAGAAAGATGTAGCTTCAGTGCAGAAAAAAAGCAGGCTATAATTTTCAGCTGGCCTGGCTGGCCTCTACAATAGATACCATGAAGAGAGTTAATTTAAAAAAAAAAAATAATCACACAGTATTCTGTTGAAACAAAACATTTTTGATATGTAACACAAGGACAAGTGCCAGAGGAGTCCTTCTGTAGTGAATAAACCTGGGGTCACACCATCCAATGTACTACATGAAGGTTCCTTCTGCTCTGTCACTGAGGGGACATTCACAGTGACTTGAGACCCTTGGGTTTTAACACCTGTATCTGCTGCAAGAGGTGGGGTATGAATCCTTCATCTAAGGCTTCCAGAGAGCAAATTCCCCTGTGGAAGCCTGAACATTTCACTGAGACAGTGAAAGGTTTTCAAGGATTTAAGGAAATGTTGGAGCAGTCTCTGAGGGCTCAGGAATCCAGGAAATGACCAAACAGCTCCCCAGCCCTAAAGAGAAAGAATTTTTAAAAAGTTCTTTAAAAAAGAGGGAACAGATGAGGTGGGCACAGTGGGCTTGGTTAGTGTAGGCTTGCTGAAGACAAGAGACTCAAATGATAAGGAAGTGACCATAAGGCCATCAAGCACATGAGGCTCTTTCCTTTAAACCTGATGAATTTGAGCCCTGACCCCAAGGACTGACAAACAGACCAACAAGAGAGTTGTTCTCTTCTACAACTAAGAGAAACTAAGTTATTTTTCTACAACTGCTCCCAAAACAGGTAACAAAACCAGATTTTTGTCTTCTTCATTTTGGATCAGATTCTCTAGCAGCTACTATCTGGAAAAGTGTTTCAGCACTGGAAAACACAGAAATGGTTGTACATGGGTGGCCGAGTACATATATGAACCTCTCTGCCCATCACCTCGTATCTTACTGTTGTTTCCTTCTTAAAAAAAACCCATGGATGTTCACAGACAACATTATGTAGCTGCTGGATGGGTTTTTTCAAGTTCTGATGCCGGGAGTGGAACATCTCCCTTATGAGGAAAGGCTGAGGGAGCTGGGTCTCTTTAGTTTGGAGAAAAGGAGACTGAGGGGTGACCTCATCAATGTTTTCAAATATGTAAGGGGTGAGTGTCAGGGAGATGGAGTTAGGCTTTTCTCAGTGGTGACCAGTGATAGGACAAGGGGTAATGGGTGTAAATTGGAGCATAGGAGGGTCAAGTTGAATATCAGAAAAAATTTTTTTACTGTAAGGGTGACGGAGCCCTGGAACAGGCTGCCCAGGGGGGTTGTGGAGTCTCCTTCACTGGAGACATTCAAAACCCACCTGGACACGTTCCTAGGGGATGTACTCTAGGGGGCCCTGCTCTGGCAGGGGGGGTTGGACTAGATGATCTTTCGAGGTCCCTTCCAACCCCTAGGATTCTATGATTCTATGATTCTATGATTCCTGTGTTGTTGCCAACCTTCACCTTTGGCTGCTCCTCCCTTTTTACCAGCTATAGCTTTGACCAGCCACTGGATCTTCAGCCAGGTACTTGTGCATTAATATGAGGCTGCCTTTTCATACAAACACAAACAATCCCAGGAAACCTGGAGGCAGTCCATAACCACTAGGCAGCTGGACAAAAAGGTTTTTTCCACTTGTGTAGTACTGCCAGCCTCCAACACTTCTCCCTCTATCATCCCCTGGTATTGAGAGCTGTTAATTATAGCTGCGAAGTCTGTTGCCACACAGGCACTTTTCCTTTTTAAAGCACCTTTAAAGGTAGCTGCTGTCAAGATATTTTGATGCAGATCTGAGCTAGACAAAAAAAAAAATAAAAATGCATAATTCCTTATTGCTCCTTTCCCAGCTTTGTTTTTGCTGCAGCTGTCTCTGCTCAGTGAGTTTGTGCACTGGGTGTCAAGGTACTTGATATGACAGCCAAGGTAAAACACTTTCTGCAAAAAGACTCAATGTGAACTCTGTCTTCTTCCATGTTCTGATGATTCATCTCACCTCAGCTCTCTGCTTCTTGTCCCTGCACAGTAAACATGATCACACACTCCTCTCCCAGGCCCTTTTTATCTTTGCAGTTGTTTTTCTGTTTGGGTGTGCAGCTCATGCCTGGAGGATGGGAATGGAGGAGGTCACAGAATTGTCACAGCTGGAAAAGACCTCTAAGATCACCACCTCCAGCTGCCAACATCTCCCCCGAATAAAATACAAATAAAATACACATATCAATATCTGCATCACCCACAGAGATGCCCTGAAGTGCCTCATCTACACAGTTTTTAAACACCTCCAGGGATGGTGACTCCACCACCTCCCTGGGCAGCCCATTCCAGCACCTGACTACTCCCTCAGTAAAAAAATTCTTCCTGATATCCAGTTTAAAGCTCCCCTGGTACAACTTCAGGCTATTTCCTCTGGTCCTGTCATTATTCACCTGAGAGCAGCACCCACCTCCCTACAACCTCCTTTCAGGTAGGTGTAGAGAGCAATAAGCTCTCCACTCAGCCTTCACTTCTACAAACTGAACATTCCCAATTCCCTCAGCTTCTCCTCACAGGGTTTGTTCTCCAAACCCTTCACCTGGTTCTCCAGGTCCCTCCAGCCTGGGCTGTTTTGGTTCCACAGCCCATGCCAGCACAGAGAGATCAGGATGGTTGGGATCAGGAGAGATGGATTTGCTCTGGAGGTCTCCTGAGAAAAAAGCCCCAAGACTAACCAGAGGAAGAGCTAATGAAATGCAGTTTAACTACAGACCAGAGATCAGTGCTGCAAGAAATGATGTTTTTGTTTTTTTTTTCTAGCAAAACCCATCACAGAAGCACATTGTTTCATAGCACTTGCCCTGTCTTCAGGTAACAAGAACAATTACTTCTCTTTCTAGTCCTTGCCTCAAGCACCATTTCCTCATAGGAGGCAAATAATGGAATTATTTTAGAGCATCTGCTCAAGCCACAGCAGAGCAGACCAAAGTAATGGAACAACAAGACTAAATTACAGGACACCACTTAATTCAATCATCCTTGGAATGATTTTGCAAAGCAGGCTGAAGATTAAAGAACATGTGTTTTCCCTGATCAAGCATTACTCAATTTTTACTCTTGATTAGCATTCCACAAAGGTCCAAAAGCCCAGAAGGGGTGATCCTCAACAGATGAAGGACCTTCAGATTAAGGGAAAGATTTTCACCAGGCATGAGTGTTAAGCTCTTTTCAGAACATCACGGTCTGAAATAGAAAGTATAAAATGGGAGGCTAAACTAGAAAGGATTGGCTTCCTTAAAAAGGCAGCTCAATAAATAAAGAAGTGAATCTCAGTCTCAGAGAAGCTAAGGCACAAGCTCTCTAAGGCAGTGTTAGCTACCTAAACAGAAGGAATTAGCAAACTAGTCAAACAGAAGTTTAAACAGATCTCTAAAAGGTGTTCTCAGGAGATGTAAAAGATCAGCCAGGTTTAGAGAGGGAGGTAAACACATTAATTCCAGCTGATGCTCCTGAGACCCTTATTTAGGCTTCTCATTGTGAGAGCTACCTCCAGAGAAGTTCCAACGTGAATTTTGGGGTGTTCTGCCAAGCCACTCACACCACCAGCCCTATGTAAGCTCTCCCATACCAGGCATCTGAGGAAGAGGAAAAAACACCACCTTTAATATGGGGCTGGAAGAGGTTTTTAAGCTTTTCAGTGGCAAACATCAGAGGAGTGATGCCACCCCAAGTCCAGTCAGGCATCTAACTCCCATTAACAGCTACAGTTTGGCAAACAGACTTTTCTCTTTCTTTTCCAAGTTTTTCCTGCTACTTACTTTAGATGTGTCCTCTCTGCTCCATCATCTGCAAGTGTTTTTTTCTTTTCCTGTGCATTTCAGGATGAAACCAGGCATTCAGCTCCAAGCTGGCAATGCTGGAATAGTGTGGCACTGAGGAACCAGCTCTGACAAATTTCCTTGCTAATTCAACTTGTGGTACTGCCTTCAGTGTGGAGAAGAGACGTGAGCATGTCTAGAGTATCCAGAAGATACTCTATAAATAACCTGGAGCTGGAGGGCTACCTGTTTCCTCAAGATTAGGCAGCCTGTCAAGCATATTTTTGACAGCTGGCTAGGAAATTTTTTGTGTTTTAAATCTTCAGGAGCCACAAAGATTGAGAAAAACCATTACCTTAAACTTTTATCACCTAAGTGTTGTTTTAGTCCTCAACACAAGACCCTTTAAAGACTCAGCCTGACAAGGGCCAAGTTCCTACCTAGAAAGGTTGGATCAGATAATCTTTAAGGTCCCTTCTAAGCTGGCATTCTATGATTGTATAAGAAAATAAGTATCTCAAAGTAGCAGCTGAAATGATTGATGTGATAATACAGCAGCCACCTGGAGCAGCCACCTCCACAACTCCTGTTGGGTGACAACCCCTCTTAGCCCAGGTCCCATGGGCTCACCTGGTGTTTTCAAAAGGAAGGAGCCAGCAGCTACCACAGGTTTCATCAGGAAGAGGTAATTCCTTAACTTTAAGAAACAGCAGTGAACAACAGCATCCCCCTGGGCCCTGTGGTTTGGGCTGAACCCAAATGAACACTCCATGCCTGAGCCTGACTGCACACACAGAAGGTTGGACATCCAAGAGATGCCCACCAGCACTGCCCCTGCCACAACCACCACGTTGTGCCAGCACAAGGCTTTGCTGCTACTTTCTGGTGGTACAATTTGGCTGTGTCTTCAGCTAGAACCCCTGGAAAAAAGTGCAGATCCAGTGGAAACAGCCTGAGAAGTGATAACTGTGGCCCATCAATACCAGCACCAGCAGTTCTGACACCTGCAGGCAAGGCACTGATGACCACATAAGCCCCTTGCACAATATCCCTGTCTCCTTTTGATTAATTACTGTGATACCAAGCTGCTGTAAGGATCAAACTGATTTAATTTGGAGTTACTCCTGGGTTGCATCTATCTAACTTAAGTAAGAATTAAATTAAACACTGTACCTTTTAATTTCAAAGGCTCTTTTTGTTGTTTGGTGTTTTGTTTTGGTTTTCCCCAGCAAGCTAACAGGAACTTGCATTGTAAAGTGATTTTATTTTGAGGAACACAGAGTAAATAGGGCTTGTTTTAAAGTAAACAGGGCTTGTTTTAAGGCTAATGCACTGAAATAGAAAAATAGAATTTTTAAAGTGAAGTTTTTTGAAAGAAAACATGCTTCACTGGGTAGTATCTGCTAAAAACACTTGTGGTCTTCAAGTCTTGGTGCCTCTGTAGCTTATTTATGACTCTGTTAATGCCACCTGTTCTGGTGGTGAAGCTCCCACCTAAGTGGTAATATAAATCAGTAGGATGCCAAAAGTCAACCACACTGCAACTTCTTAATGAATACAAAATGCTGAAAATCAATAGTAAATAAAAAGCACCCAGTCGTGCCCAGTCAGGCTCTCATCTTCTTCTTCCCCCTTGGAGTTTCATCACTTTGGTGGTGAAATCCCCACTGCCTCTCAGAGGAGGGCAATGCCCATGGGGCAGTCAGTGGCATTTCTGTATGAGACAGGACCATGGACTGATGGACCCAATGGACCCAGCTCCTGGCATCCCTGGGGATAGCAGGTTAGTGCCTCATCTCTTCCAGGTCAGCAGAAATACACGTGGAACACAATTAGAAACTGGTCCATGTTCTCCTTGGATATCTCATGAAACTCTGGCACTGATAATTCCTGGTCACTGAAGATTTAAGTTTTGATGCTGAGCTCACCTCCACATAACTGTGGCTCTTGTGAAGTTCACATGATGGTAAATCAGAAAAAGCCCTTTCCCACTTTCTCTTCAAAGAAAAAAAATCGCCAAATTCTGAAAGATTAATGGCAGCTATTTTGGAGGAAGTATGAACATCCAGCTCTGATTTAGTGAAAAAGAACATCCTGGAACACGTTCAAATGGGGTTGTAGATGAATGAAGGTGCATGAGATGATGTTTTCATTCATCCATCATGTCAGCTCTAGTCAACATTATGGAAAAGATTTAGTTGGAGTCCCCTTTAGCCCTAATGCTTTGTGAAATACAGATCTAAATGACAAACAAACACATAAAAAACCATAAAAACCATTCTCTAAAGTCCTGCCCTTTTCTTCCCAAAGAATCACTAGGTAAGACAGCACCATCATAATAAACAAGCTTTCTGAGGGGTTTTCCTGCTAAAATGGGAACATAACCTCCTCCTATCCCTCAGCTGGCAACACACAGAGTAAATCTTTATAAATTGTGTGAGTTGTCCTGCCTAGAGATACCCAAAGCTAAGCAGTGTCCTAGGGAGATTTTAATGTAATCTTTCATGCATCCAGGGAGCTTTAAGCTCTAGTGCTTTTAATTTATGTTACCTCATAAATTAATAATGTAGGTATGACAGGAGGGGAGCTCATCAGATGAAATGTGTCATTTTAGAAAGTAGTCTGGAAGCAAAAAAGTAAGAAGCAAAAATGAAGCAGCCTTAAAAGACCCATTAGGTGCAAAAAATCATTAAATGTGTTATTTCTGGACAGGACACTGGTTGAAATTAATGACAATTTAGTGACTGTAATTTTATTTTAAGCTGGTGAGCACTTGCACAAGAAGCAAGAGAGTGGTGCTGAGCCCCACGTCCTCTTCCCTGGGTTGGCAAAGGGCCCAAAAGTCCTGTGCCAAGGGTGGGTGAGCAGGGAAAAAGTTTTCCCTGAGCACCTGGGCACAACTCTGGCATTTGATGGAGCTGCACAGGGAGCCTGGAGCAGTTTGGACATGGACACATCAATGTTGCTTTGCCTTGAAGAGTGGCTCTGCCTGAAGACTCAGCTGATTGCTTCAGCTGGAATAGGAGGTTCCTTGCCCTGCAATATGGGTAAATCAGAAATCCTTTGCATTATGGTCTAACATTCTAAATCTTATTAAAAAAAGCCTGAATAAAACTCCTTTTGAATTTTAAAATGCTACTATAAAAATTTGGTGCCAAGTTTATTGCAGTTATATAGGCTATAAAATGGGGAAAAAATCCTTGCAGCTTTAAACTGGTTTGTGTCCATCACAGGTGTGTAAAACTAAAAAACATACAAATTCACATATACACAGCATAGTGTGTGTGTATATGCAATATATACACATATATATACACACTGGTATAATAAGATAGGAATTGAAAACCATATTAAAGCATATTAATATGTATAGGAGAGATTATATGCCATCTCTTCACTGTTCCTACATTTTATGATCCCTATTTTTTTTATATTTAAATTGCTGCTGTTTCTTAGAGGCTCTTCAGCCCTGTGGTGAGGTACCCAAAGGCATCCCTGGGAGGGGAGGCTGAGCTGCTCAGCCCTGCTGAGGAGGAGACAACTGGGCAGGTGTCCTTGGGGAGCTTCACTGCCAAAAAATTGAATTTTCTGTGGATTTTAGCAACCCGTGTAGGCAAGCTCTGAGAATCCTTTTACTACCTCACTACTAAGGTGATGTAGGTAACATATTTTTCCCTTTTCCCACTACCACCTTTTCATTTATCTCATTGCAAATTCCTGCCAGAGCGCTTTAAATAAAATATTTCAACTAGAAAATATAAATGAAAGTGATGGAGAAGAGAAGAACCAAGTGATTAAACAAATTGCTTGTTAGTTCCAGGTCAGAACTGTCTTATTTTATCCACACAGAATCCCATGCAATGCCTCCCTCAAGTGACCAACTGTGTCTGAAGTGCCTGCAGATGGCAACATCTCTGCATATGGCTCTCTGGCTATATATAATATGGAAAAAAGAGGAATAATAATAAATCTGCAGCAAAGCTAGGAACCAAAGCCATATCTCCAAATGCCCAGGACTACCCTGACAGTAAGAAAAACCTGCAAATTAACCCAATTCAATCTGCTGGTCAGACATACAATAGAATGTTCTTTATAAGCATACTGCAAGATTACTTGTGATGATGTCCTCCCTGCATCCCAAACAGGCTGCAGGACTTGAACCTGCTCTTCAGCCATCATTTAATTAAATACAAGACATAAAAGTACCAACCATAGCAATTAACTGCAGCAACAAAGAGTATAATGCTCTGGTTTTAACCCCAGGGATCTGGCAAACCACAACTGCTCACCCCAGCATTCCTCAGGATTTACAGTATCTGAGAGCAGCTGGAAAGAAAAATAGTTAAAAACCAAAGAAACAAAAATGGAGCTGCTTTGGCCTAAGATTTGTTGTTGGTTTTAGATTAAACTGGTGCTTGCTCTGACCTCCATCCTTCTCTCATCTCTGAAGCAACCACGTTTGCTGTGGAATAAACACCAAATGCAAACTGAAGCCTGAAGTGCTTCAGGAAACATCTTAAGAAAATGCCTTGAAAACTTCTGGATACTGCCCCAGGACCTGCTGTGAACAGTGAAATTCCTTTATCTGCAGCCCCCAAATAATTTTGAAGATGAAGGAACTGCAATGATGGCTAAGCAGCAAAAATTCAGCATTTATCATCTTAATCCTAATCTCATCTGAGACAGCATTTTCCCAGCAGCCTGGCAGTAAATTTCCACCTCGCTGCTGCACAGCTGGAAGCTGAGAAATGTGTATTTCTTACTGTTTACTCTCTGAACTACTTCATTAAAAGGCTGTGAGCCCCACTGTGTAACAGAAGGGGAAAATGTTGTTCACATCCTTCCATGGATCAGGGAAGCTCCCTGACATGAGACATCTTGCTGGCTGAGTCATCCCATCTGTCCCAGCCACCTCTCAGGCCAAAAGGAGAGGAGATAAAGGAGCCTCACCAAGAGTCCTTCAGGCAGCTAGAGCATCCTCAGCTCCTCGTGAAGGACTCAGGGTTTTCCATGAGGGATTCAGGGTTTGTGGGTTTGGCTGCTGCAAAGACAAGGTGTGCTGAAGACAAAGTGTTGCCTCTGGTTATGACTCTGCTTCCTCTCGGAAATAAACACAGCAGCCCGAGTTGAACTGGGATCAGAGCTTGGCCTTTGATGTCAGGGGCAGAATGCCAGGAAAATACTGCAATACTTTTTTTACTTGGCTTTTCGAGCCATTGCAGCAGTCCTGAGTTCAGAAAAGAAAAGTTTACTCAGCTTACTCAGAGGCTGGTGTAAAAGTTAGCTTGAGTAGAGAAGATATTAATAAAGAAATTACGTTCATGGAGGTTTGAACAGAAAACTCTCAAGAAGCAATTGCAGAAAATGCAGATTTTCATTACATGGCTTGTATACATTGGAAAGAAACCTGGATTTCTTACTGCTGCAGTGAAATCATACTGAGATAGTAACATACCAGAGGACCCAGAATGAATTCAGAACATCTTTTAACAAACCTGGAGAGGAAAGCAAACTCGAGTCTGAACCAACTCATCTGAATAAAACATCTGCTAGAGACAGAAAAGAAAAGAAAAAATAAAACAAAACTTCCATACCTGTATCTTTGCTTTGGAGACTGCTTTTCAGCTGACTTAAAAACGTGTCCAAGATAATACAAAGGAAAGAATAAAAAGTTCCAGTTTGTTGCAAACCACGTCAGAGTGAAGGGTGCGTCGAATTTCTTAAAGGTCAGTTTTGCAAGCTGGGTTGAACCCGACCAGGAGGAGCAGACACCCAGGACCACGGCCACACCCCAAAAAATCTTCTTAAGTTGTGTCACAGAGCATTTCCAACAACAGTGGCTCACCCTGCCACCACCTTCTGCCCCAGCTTGCATCTGGGCTTCAGCTGGGGCTGGAGACTCCCGGCAGCGCTCATCCCCTGGGGAAAAGAAGACACAAAGCTTACTAAAGAAATCCAGACAGCATTTTAGTTTTCAAATCCTAGGCCTTTCTGAAGTCACCTCAGGCTTTGCCAGAAAAAAACCCAACAAAACAAACCCAAACCCACCAGATCTTGCCACAAAAAGTCCTTTGTTTTGGATGGTTGCAAAGCCCCTGGCTCAGCCGAGGTGTTGTTACAATGCAAACAGGAATTAGCACCTCCAGGTTGAGGAGCCACTGTGAAAAATGGAAATTACATGTTGCTGGGATGTACCTAGAGAGGCTTAACACACACTGCTTAAATTGATGCTGTTAGGACAGAAAAATGAAGGATAAATACAGCCCTGAGTGTAATAAAGGGGATTACATCAACACCTGGGAATATCACTGTCTCAGAAAATGCAGAATTGGACAGCTTATAGAATCACAGAAAAATTGGGGCTGGAAGGGAGCTCTAAAGGACACCCAGTCCAACCCCCCCTGCAGTCAGCAGGGACACCCTCAACTCGACCAGGTTGCTCAGAGCCTCCTCAAGCCTCACCTTGAACATCTCCAGGGATGAGGCCTCAACCACCTCCCTGGGCAACTTTTTCCAAAAGAACTTTTTCCTAAGATCTAATGGAATATGGTGTTTCTTAAAAGAGAAAGGGGACAATATATTTAATCCTGCAGTTAAACATGATCACTGCAACATAAGCAGAATGACTAACAATGAACTTGAATCACCAAATATTTCAGTGATCCCCAACAAAACAGCTCTCCTAAGGCTACAGCCAGAGGGCAAAAATTAGACCATGCATGGGCTGCCCCAAAGAGAATTTCAGATTAGGCAACCCCAAGTTTTTTTTTAGCTTGAGTTCTGCACCAAATAAGATTGAACTGGAACTCTGCCCCAGTCTAACTGAGCCTAGAATGCTGCTGGACATTTCTCTCCTAAAAACTTGCCATTTACATCCTAGAACATGCTCTGGAACCACTTCTGGTAGATCCAGAGCCAATGAGCAAAATGAGGTTAGGTCAATTACTATGGAGATCAAAAGGTGATGGAGACACCTCAGCAGCAGGCTGCTGCCTTCAGGGCTTTTGTTCTGTCTTAATTCCACCTTGTTCAACATCTGCTAAAGCCATCAGTCACCCTGCAATACTCAGTGATTTCTTCAGCCAACTTGGTCCATTCACTTGAAGCAGGATGCAAGAGTAATTCCTGTTACTACAGTTTCAAAAAGAGGAAACTACAACTTCAAAAGCATCCAGAGGCCATTGGATGCATTGAAAGGTAAAAAGAGATATGGAAGCACAGGCAGGACAATGAGAGACTGGATTATTGCCAAACATTTATATATGTTCAAACCAGACTAAGATCCTTCCTTATCCTGGTAAAAATCAGTACTTGGAATGGAAAATCTCTCAAAACATCTTATTTCAGGTTAACCTAACCCTGTATTTACATAAGCTAATAAATTATTAAAGGCAAGGTTTATTCCAATGGAGAGAACTATTTAGCTATTTCTTTGCAGATAAGAAATGCATGATCTGAGCTAAGAGTACCATTAGTTTGCCTGGTAAAGCTGCATCTTATAATGGGAAAAACTGAGCCTTCTGGTTGATAATCTGAAACCTAAAAAGAGTGTGCAGCAGCAGAAGTATAAACATCTGGGGCTTCTGATCAGCTTTAACAGAGATGAGGATTTTGCTGATCTCTCCACTTATTTCAGTTTTCAACAGAAGATTGTGTGGGCAGCTTCCCACATAAGGGGAGATGCACCAATCAACCAGCCCAAGTTAATGGGGCTTTGTATTAAACACATAATGAAAGGTTATGAGCTACCTGCTAAATACTGGAAGAAGCTAAAATTGAGAAAAGGTTGCCTTAGTTCATTCAAAAATAATTTAAATATATTTTCTTTGTAATACAGTGTTTGTAACTGATGCTTCTTGCTTCACTTGCTCTACAGAAGAGTCAGGGTTCAGTTTACCAAACAATGCTACATTCATCATTTCTTTAACTTCACCACATCCTGGGCAGCTGCCAGCCCACCACACAAGTTCCACCATGATTACTGAATTTTTTCATTTCCTCTTAAGCTTTTCTACTTCTGATCATTGGCACTGCAACACCAAGCACTTCACATGTCCTAAGGAACCCCAGCATCCTTCCCATGGAGCGAGGGCAGAGCTGGGCACAGCAGAAATTAAGCCAGGGCAGCAAGACAGAGCTGAGGAAGGGTTTGTGCCAGTGGCATGGCAGGGAAGAGCCTCCTTCCACTCATAGTTTGCATCTCTGAAACTATTTAGAAAGCAGGGCAAAGATGTTCCTTCTTCTAGAATATAACTAGCAGGGTGCCCACCATCCCCATCTTCTCTGCAGTTTTTCTCCTGGGAAGAGGAAACCAGGATTTAAGTCCAGAGAACATGCCAGAAGCCACTGGGGTGTTTGACATCCCAAGACAAGCTGGTGCTCTGAATCCCAACACTGAAGCTGCTTTCTGCTTTCTAAAAGAACTGCCCTAAGACAGCAGGTAACATGCTTGGCCCTCTGGAAAAGGGGAATCACTGGAAAAGGGGAAAATCAGAACCACACCACCTGACCCACCAGACACACAACATAAAAGAATTCAGTGTGTGGTGAACACCCCCCAGCAGACACTGGGGAGCATCTTCCCAGCCACCCCACTCCCCATCACACCGTGCACGTACACGTGAGTCAGCAGCTCCTTTGAGCAGCCTGCATGAACATCACTGCCTTTTAGCTCCATTGCATGACAAATACTCCCTATGAAAGAAAGATAACCTTTACTGCTGTTTTCTCTGCTCCACAGGGATAATGACTTATCCAGGTAGATTAAATTCTGTGTTAAATACACCAAAAGAAACACAAAAGCCAATGCTGCAGGTATCACTGCTAAAGTGGTCCTGAAGATTGAGGCTTACATTTTCTAGGAATGCTCATTCTTTGGATAGATTTACATGGAGTAAAAGCTTATCCTAGGCACGATGGGTTTCAAAAAGGCCCCATATTTTGGGGTAAAAATCACTGTCCCAGTGGTCAGCAGTTACAAGCTGAGATTTCTTTTAAGTGTTTGGTCAGTGAAACTCCACTGAGTCCTCATGATTTCCTCTGCTGTGGAAGGGTTAGATCCAAATGGGCACAGACTTTTCCAGTGGATGTGGCACTGTCCTGGAGAACACCTGGGACATAATCTGTTCCAAGCTAAATTGCCTTTGAAAATAACAGATGCTAGAGATAATATGCATGGCATGTAGCTGTGGTCCCATCCTCTCATTTCCCATGCCTGCCAGCTGGCATGTGTAATACCCAGGGCTGTCCCTTTCCCTGCTCAGTCCCTGTGTCCCCATGGGGACAGTTTTTGTCACCCAAGTTGCAGATGCACAGATGGGATAATATCAAACCCACACACGGATGAGAAGTTCCTCACTCTTTCTAATACTGCTCAAGGGCCAGATGGCATCAGAATGCACACGAATTTAAAGATAGCAAAATGGTTTTTCAAAATGGATGAGGCAGGACACTAAAGAATTTTATTTCTGGACATCCTCCTCCAGACTTTTAATGGGTTCCTTCCTTCATCCCTTGCAGCAGACTGCTCTGTATGCTACCATATCCCCCAAAGGAGTAAATCAAGATGCTGAGACTGAGGAAAAATGCCTATCTTGCTCTTACTAAATTTGGCTTTTCATTCTCCCTCTTGTTCATCCGCTTTCCCCTTTCACAAATCCCAACTGGAACCACTCTTCTGCCCTCCCTTTCAGCCAACCTCTCTTCCAGGGCATTCAGAAGCAATGGGAAGAAATCACCTCCACTGCCACTGCCAACCATGGAGATCTCCAGCCCCAGGCAACACCTCTCCTTCTGTTTTCTCCTTTAGGGGTCCAACCCCTCTCAGCTGACTTCAGAAACCAGTGGCAGGGCCATCTAAACCTGAGCTACCCACTCCACACATGGAGGAAAACAGCCACTGGAAGGCACTGCACACTCCCCATAGGGCACCAGTGAGGGTTGGGATGCTGCACCCAGCTTCCCCTGGACTTTGGGGGGACAGATGGCAACGTGGCAGACAAAGGGCACCTGGTCCAGTGACCCAGATGTCTTGCTGGTATGCAAATATGACTGCAAGTCAATTAACTCACTCTATAAATAGTGGGCAGCCCAGGGCCCAGTGAACAATCCTGAAATGGCAGTGGGCTGCATGCCAGGATCTCCCCTTGAGCAGTGACATCTCTCAAGGTTACTGCTTCAAGTTGAGAGATTCACTGCTGCAAAAGAGTCTTGCTCAGTGATTAATAGCATGCTAAACTATGAAACCTTACATAAGTGATATAAAGGACTGATGAAACATACATATAATCCTTTAGATGTAAAACACTGATCAAGCCTGTGGCTAGGATTGGATCCAGTTGCCCCTAGACTGCTCTCTGAGAAGTTTAAAAAGCAAGGGGAGTCCACTCATGAATCAACAGGAGGGGCTCCCTGACAGCTTTGTCTGACCCTGTCCTTTATACAGTAAATAATCAAGTGCACTTCTTAAACCACTGCCATCTAATATTGAACTTTGTTAACTCATTGTTTTATACCAATAAATTATATTGTTGCTTTTCTCTTAAACTAAAGTGCATCTCTCACTCCACCCACGACACTGTGCCCTTTCTTACTGGTTACAGATGCTTGCACTGGGGTAGAGAAAAATCCCAGCAGAGGTAACACCTCTCCAGGTCACTTCAAAAGTGCTTTAAGGTTTAGGACTCCTTCACACAGCTAGTTGAAGGATTTTAACTAGCCAGTTAAAGGCTGAACCTCAGTGTGATGCTGACAAAACCCCGGGGTGGCATTAATCTTCTGAGTTTGAGACATCTGCTTTGGGGATCTGTGTATCTGAGACACTCATTTACACTTTCTGCACAGCCAGGAGACAGAAAAAAAAAAAAAAAAGCCATTTCCATAGCACGATTTATCTCCTTCTAAAGCAGACGATTAAACCAAGCCAGATGAATCACCCTCTCCAAGTGCTTATTTCTCTCCACCAGCTCCAAACAGGCTGGGGAGACAAGCTCAGAAGTAGGAGTCTCTTGTGTAGGTGGCTGAAGCTGGGTGAGATGAGTCCCATCTCTCCACTGCTGCAGTCAGGAGCAAAGAGCAGAAGCCAGCCCAGACAAGCACTGGGAGGCTCAGAGCTGGGTCCCACCACACAAACACATTTAGCTGTCACCAATCCACTGCTTTACTTCTTGCCATCAGCCAGCCAGGAAATCAGTGAAGGAAATATTACAATACAGGGTGCCCGTGACATCCCTTCAGGGACAGAAAGTGACCCTGACAAACTAAGGTCCTGCCCATTAGGGACTAATGTGCCTCAGGATAATGCACAACTCCTCCAGCTTTCCCAGGCTATGAATTGTACCTCAATGTAAGCATAGTCTTAAGGTTTTTTTTTTATTAGAAAAATATCCTGACCAAAGGAAGAAGCCTCTGTGACAATTACAAATGAGCCATCCTCAAAGCAGTTCCATTTCACCAGCTTCCTCTAAAATTTTTCATTGCTGTTTGGATGTTGCACAGAACAAATCTGTGAAGCTTGCAAAGAATCAGACATGCTTTTCATAAACAGGGGATAAGGAGCTAAGGAAAATCCTATATGATGGCCCCTGACACTCTGTGTGGTTGGAGCTCCAGAAACCTGGTCACCTGCAGCAGGACCAGAGCTGAACAAGGTGTATTCTCCCAACCTTGCATGCTGTGTGATTTCTTCTTCACCCAATAATTACTGCACTGAGATCAGCAGGAGACCATTACTTCCTATGGAATTACTCACCAGTCAGAAACAGCCCTAAAACCACAAATGATGACTCTCAGTGGTGGTTTATCTGGACACACTATTTGCCTCAGTAAACTTCCAAACACCTCCAAGTCGTTTTATCCCATCCCTGTCCACCACAGTACCCATGGCATGGCTCAGCTGCCCAGGATTTCAGAGCTAAACTGTCAAAAAGACCTTTGAGCCATCACCCTGTGAAGAGAAGATGAAATGCCAAAGCCACAAAGTGATTTACATCTCTAATGGTCACAGTCCTTTGTATTCATTCAAATTCATTGCCCCAGCCACTTTCTTCACACTTGGTCAGGATAAAGAGTGAGGTGTCAGGGACAAACCTGTCACCTGGCACATCACCCAGGAGCTAAGTGCAGCTTTCTCCTGCCACTGTCACCCATGGCATCTCCTTTCAGAGGACATCCTGCTAGCTGGTTTTAAGGCACTGTTAATATTTCACTTGGGAAGCCAGAGATCTCCCTGTGGCCTTTCCAAAAGTCCCAGAGCAGTAATTAAAGCATGCACAGCCTAACTTCTGCATTCAGGGACATACCCTCCTTCTCCAAATCAGCTTTAGCTTTGCCAAAGATGCTCACACCAGCTGTAAACTCCTTCCAACCCATGCAGAGCTCCTCACATGTCAAAGATTTTTTCCTGGGCATCCTAAGCACCCCAACACCTAAGCAGGTTTGTTCCTTGCTTACACCCCCACCTTGGATTCAAAGACACTTGAGAGATTACACCTCTCATTTTATGAGTAATCTCCAGCAAACATTCCCATTCTGTATTTGAAGTAGTCTTTGGAATGAGGTCTAGAGCCTCACTTTTTCTCCTCTAGGTAAACCTCTTCACTTCCTATTTTCCTGATAAATAAGGATGTTCTCTGTTTCTATTGCTGACACCTGGATTCCCTTTGGAGGGGCTGTGGATTTAGAGCATCCTTAGGGCAGATGGATCCCTGCTCCTTTTAGCAGAGGGGGTTGGAGCCTGCTCTGTGCACTGAGCTCCTCGAGAGGAGCCCCAACTCCACCTCCAGTTTTTGAGGGAAAGGGTTCAGCCCCTCAGCTCTTACTCAGAGCAATGAGTGATGGAGATGGAGGCATCCTGGCAGGGTGTGAAGCTCAGGATTCTGCTGGGATTTACCCACCAGGCAAAGCAAACCACATATCCTCCAGCCTGACTGGAGCAACAGGCATATTGATAAAGGAGATGGAGTTTCCCTCTCTAGGTTTTTAAGAGGTTTTCTGACAAAAATCCCCCTCAAAAAGGCCTTGTAGGAAATAGGATTAAATGCAGCAATGGGAGAAGTTGCTGAAGCTCTGCAGGGGTGGGTGAGGCCAGGAGGGATGAGAGGCTACCTGTCTGGGTAAAAAAAATCAGCAGATGGGGAAATGTGCTGATAAAGAGGTGGAGGTGGGAGTAAACAATCCACATGCCTGGGCTCTGGCCATTGGGATCCTGAGACCTTCACTGGCTGCCCCACAAAAAGGGCAAGTCAGGGGTAAAGAGCAGACAAAAAATTAAAAAAAAAAAAAAAAAAAAAAAAAAAAAGAGAGAGAGAGAAAACAACTGCCAAAAATTGCCAGTAGAAAACACAGAAAAAATTTTTTTGCTTCCTACACCAGGGAAAAGAAACTGCAGCTGTCAGCACACCCACACTCTGAGGGATGCTTCTCTGGCTAGAAAAGCCACCTTCCTAATTGATTCCACTGAGCTGGAGCCAGGACCAGGCAGACCTTTGGGCAGGCCCCATATGGCAACTCCTCATGTGCCCTGGGAAAAGCAATGACTTTGGGGTTGTGCACATTTCCCTAACTTTCCAACCATGCTTGGTGCTGAAGGTCTAAGAAAGCAGTATTACATTTCTTCATGAATACCAGTTAATGTATCTTAATGGAAAAAGGACAAATAAACCTTTGTAAACCCCATAAGCCTCTGTAAAATGAGTTTTAAATGAGAATATTTGGTCAAAACGGCACTGCACGTATGGATTTTTAGGCACTGTTTGGGAAAGTAAAAGTTCAAAGCACTTTCTTTAAATACTTTGCTTTTACAGTAACAGATAAAAATAATTTCCCTTAATTTGATCATGGAATAGCATGACTAAAGAATAAATCAATACAGCAGACAGTTTTCAAATCCACAGTAGAGGTTATTTTAAAGAACAAAAACAGAGTATTAACCTATCTGGTCAGAAGGTCTGAATTTGCTTGAGGCTACAGAGTTAGGGATTTAGGTATCTGGAAATGGGAAAAACTGCATGAACACAGATTCAAAGCAGCCTGAACTCAGCCCCTCTTGCTATTGGAATCCATAATATACATTAACTAAATATAAAAAATAAAGTGTTACAATAACTTGCACAGGATAAAGAGGTCTATTGGCTCTCAGGCAATCAAGGTGATTCTCCTGTACTCTTGATTCTGGAAATCTGTCCCAGACCACTGCTACCACCACCTGCAGAGCTCAACTTGCACCAAATAGGCATAAATTTCTTGTAACAGATACTCCCAAATCCTAAAGTATTACTCACAGATATATCATTTTCTATCACAAATAGTTATCAAATATTAATTCTTAGTTTATCCTCTACTAACTATTATATCTACACTTACTAAGTGTTGGATTATTTAATTATAATCTGCAGATATTTGCTGATGATAACTAAATTTTCCTCCTTAGCACACATATGCCTTTCTTCCTCTGCCAAATACTCCAGCAAGGCTTCCTGCAAAATATAACTTCTAATGCCTGTTACTGACACAGAGAGAGCTGAAAAATTATCAGCTCCATACTGCAGCAATTTGGACTTCAATCCATTCAATTTCTCTTCAGAGGCCACTGGTTAGAAAGTCTATTCAAAGTGCTACACTCAAATGGGCCTTCTTAAAATATGATATTCCACTTGGAATTTTGTAAAGTGGGGAGTTGTTCCCCTCAGTACTGCCCTTTTTATTATTAATCAGAATAAAAATGGAAGATACTGAGTGCTTATTACAGTATCAGCATTGTGGTATTGGAAAGTAACAACCATAAAAGTATGTATAGAATAATCCTTATTATGAGATACCTCTTCTTGGTAGAGTGGAAAAAGAGGGTTTCTTTATTTGGGTTTGGTTTTTCTTTTTTCCATTATTTTGCATCTATTCTTAAATAAAAATTGGACCAAATCTTACAGTGAGTTACCTGGTGAGGTCACTGGGACTTTGGCCATTTATTGCAGAGACCACTGCAAAACTTCCATTACTACAAAAAAAAGCTGTGCTGAAAACAGTATTCTGAGCAAATTTTGAGCAGAGACTGTGCAAATTTCACCCTGAACAAAGATTTGAGAGATGATTCTGTGTTCTGGTGAAAAAAAAATCAGGCTGGATTCTCTGCAGGAACCTGCTGTATTAATTAGCCAGGCAGCTGAGTGCCAAGTGCTTTCCTTGGGTAATGATTTTATCTCCAAGGGAATTCAACTCCTCATATAAACAGCATATTGGTATCAGTACATATACACAGGTATTTTTATTAAGAAGGAAGAAAATCCATGCTAACTGTGGAACAGCTAACTGGCTGCATTTTACCACTCCTTTATGGCATCTTCCAAAATTCAGAGCCAAGTTTTAGACAGAGGTTTTGCTACAGCTCATTCATTCTGACTCCAATTGATTGTTCTCCAGAAGCCAAAGGGTTAACATGCTGCTGAACCTCAAATGCAATGGGTTTTTTTGGCTCCTAAATTCAAAACAAGACAGTTGGAGCATTTGTCCCTGACAAAAAATAACCAGATATTTAGAGTGGACTTGAGCAGGGCCACAGTGGTTGGAATAAAACTCCAGAGAAGTTTCCACATGATTTGCTGCTTGAGGATCTACCAGAACCCCAGAAGATGAGGATGCTTCCTCACCTCTCCCCAGTAAGCTCAGCAAAAGCTGTCCCTCTTTGAGGAAAAAGCTAAGCTTGGCTAGACCCTTGGTGGCACCAAGGCACTCACTATAATCCTGAGCAAAAATACATCTCATGCAAAAATTCAATTTGTTTTCTCTCTGATACTTGCCTCTCCTTTTTTTCAGTGAGAAAGGTTTTTACATCCTGCTGTTCCTCACTTCTTTCAATCAGCTACAGAAAACAGACTCATGCCCTTTTCAGCCATAAATACAATATTTATGAGACTTACAGGAATTTGAGGTGATTGTGGCACAGGCATTTCTAAATCATACTTCCTTGCTTCCATATTCTTCATGACTGAACTACAAGGCTTTCAGGGTTGGTTGGTTTGAGGTTTTTTTTTTTTGGTTGCTTTTGTTTTATATTTGAGGTGGGGTTTTGGCCAGAAAAAGAGATACTTGGCAAATATAGGGATACCTATTCATAGAATCATAGAATTGGCTGGGTTGGAAGGGACCTCAGAGATCATCAAGTCCAACCCTTGATCCACTCCCGCTGCAGTTCCCAGCCCATGGCACTGAGTGCCACATCCAGGCTCTTTTGAAATATCTCCAGGGATGGAGAATCCACCCCTTCCCTGGGCAGCCCATTCCAATGGCTGAGCACCCTCTCCATAAAGAAATTCTTCCTAATGTCCAACCTAAACCTCCCCTGGCACAACTTGAGACCTCTTGTGCCCTCTTGTCTTGCTGAGAGTTGCCTGGGAAAAGAGCCCAACCCCCCCTGGCTCCAACCTCCTTTCAGGGAGTTGTAGAGAGTGATGAGGTCTCCCCTGAGCCTCCTCTTCTCCAGCCTCAACACCCCCAGCTCCCTCAGCCTCTCCTCATAGGATCTGTGCTCGAGTCCCTTCACCAGCCCAGTTGCCTCCTTTGGACCTGCTCCAGCACCTCAATCTCCTTCCTGAGCTGAGGGGCCCAGAACTGGACACAGGACTCAAGCTGTGGCCTCACCAGGGCTGAGCACAGGGGCAGAATCCCTTCCCTGGACCTGCTGGCCACGCTGTTCCTGAGCCAGGCCAGGATGCCATTGGCCTTCTTGGCCACCTGGGCACACTGCTGGCTCATGTTCAGCTTCCTGTCAATCCAGACTCCCAGGTCCCTCTCTGTCTGGCTGCTCACCGACCACTCTGTCCCCAGTTACTTCATAAATTTTGTATAACCAAAGGGTGCTTACTTCCCATGGCAAAATGAAGCCTTCAAGTAGGACTCAAAAACTTTCCAGGTTAGGTTCACCTGTATTATGTCCAGGTAGAGTAAATCCCAGTTCCTGCAATGGGCCAGTGACCATCAGAGGTGGTACCTGGCTGCTCCAACAGATGCTGTCAGGGCATTTGGTGGGCAGCTCTGCCCTAAGAGCAAGGCAGCTCTGCACTGCTCAAAACCACCTTCCTGATGCCTTTGATCTTATGCTGCAGTGCCTGTCAGCAAACTCAAGGAAGATTACAAAGTAAATCTAGAGTTTTATTGGCCAAATTCCTGCTTCTGGAGGATGCTGCCCAGGTCTGCAGTGGCATCTCAGGGTTCAGAATTAACAAAGATTAACTTGGCTGTGGACTGAAGGTTGTCATTGGTACTCCAGCCAAGTAAAGGGAGCTACTTCATGTGTAACTGAGTGTGCTGTAGTGAGCAGAATGTGCTAGGAAGGCTGCAGCACAAATATAGGAAGCTTATAACTGGGTAATTGCAGGGAAATGCAGTGTTTGAGCTATTACAGACTTCTGTGTTCAAGCACAAGTCTTTTCTGGACTCTGGCTCTTGTACTGAACTGTTTCTATGCTACAAATCCTCCTGTCTCGAGTTTTCAGCCATTAGGAAAGAGGGATAAAATTCCTGGCAGCCAGGAGGGGAAACTGCTTCCTGGGGTGCATCAAAGGCAGCATCAGCATCACAGAGGGGATCATCCCACTGCATTCAGTGCTGCTGCAGCCCCACCTTGAATTCTGTGTGCAGTTCTGGGCCCCACAGGTTAAGGAGGATGAGGAGGTCCTTGGATATGTCCAGGAGAGGGCAACAAAGCTGGTGCAAGGGCTGGGAGGAGGAACCAAGGGCTTTGGGCTTGAATAGTTTAGAGAAAAGGAGGCTGAGGGGCAACCTCCTTGCTCTTTGCACCTTCCTGAGGAAGGGATGTGGAGAGGGAGATGCTGAGCTCTCCTCCCTGGTATCCAGTGACAGGATGATGGGAATGGTTCAAAGCTACACCAGCAGATGTTTAGAAGGGACATAGAAAGCATTTCTTTACCAAGAGGGTGGTCAAACACTGGAACAGAAGGTCCATTGCCCAAGCCAGCCAGAGTTTAACGGGGATTTGGACAATGCCCTTAATAACACACTTTAAATTTTGGTCCCCCCTGAAGTGCAGTTGGACTGGGTGATTATTGCAGGTCCCTTCCAGCTATAACAGTCTATGATCTATGATGATCTTTTACAAGATCTTCTACAAGATTTATAAAATGAAAATAGGAGACAATGAATTACACATTCTGGTGACTTAATACTTGTTTTTTACTAGTTTTTGTTCCAATTTCTCATAGGAGAAATCTATAATTAAATAGATGGATTAGAAATATGCTTAATTTTTTGAGAACAAATGCCTAAATTGATTCAAGAGGACTGAAAAATGCCCCTCGCTTCATTTAGGCATAAGTGAGAAAAATATAATGGCCTGGGATCTACAGAAGGTCAGAGAAGATCACCCTATCATTGCTGTTATACTTAAATTCTGCTACTGTAAATGAAACTATTGCTTGACCATAGTTTGCACACACTGAATCATTTCAGCCACTAAAGTAAGGAGGCTTGGATAAATCTTTAATAGCTTCTCTTTCTGCTTTGTGATGCATTAAAGCTCCTGCTCTGGCATTCGTTTAGCAACATCAAAATGGTCTCATTTTATTTTTGTATCGTTTGGGGAGAGGACACACAGTGCAGAAGTAATGAGTCACCTCCAAATCTATAGCTTAGGAGTTTGCACAGGCAAGATGGTATACAAAATAACAAGTGGGACATGATCAAAGATGGAAATCCCCAGTGAGTAAATCCAGCACAGCTAAGATTGGCTCCTTTGGAGGTTGTTTAAAGCCCAGGAAAGCATGGTGCCATTTGGGAAGGGAGCCAGGTGTTATGCAACAAAAAACTCCTTCCCACCTTTGGGAACAAGATCTTGGGTAGGTGCTCAAATAGGCTGCTGTTAAAACAACAGAAAACACTGCACAAGGAACAGCAAAATTGGGCAAAGGTTGACCTGGGCCAAAGCCAGACTGCAATTACTGCCTACGTGCACTTAGCACTCAGTCCCCACAGTAACCACAGGACAGGGCACTGCTTTTCCATGGGGGAGTAAATCCCTGTAATAACAGAGCACATGCTGACAGGTACCATGGAGAAGCAAATTTACACCCCCATTCATCCCAGGAGCTGCACACAAACCTTTCAGCATTTCACCTTCACCCCCCCATCCATCAATCTCAGCTCTGAGCTGCGACCACAGCTTTGCAGCAAGCACAAGGTGGGTTGGATGGTCACTGCCCTGATCATGAATGTTCCCATCTACAAGGGGGAAGACAGGCTGATCAAAAGCAAACATTCTGCATATTCCTTCCTGCAGAAACCAGCAGGCATTCCTTGCAAAGGCCACCTCAGTGGGGAAGCTCTCACAAACCCACAGCCCTGGCTCAGCCCCAGAACACTGAGCTCTCCGGCTGCTTCTGTCTTCTGGAGTGCACAAGCACTGCACATTTCTATAATGTACAGTTCTCACATTAAAAAAAAAAAAAAAAAAAAAAAAGACCAGTGGGCACAATTCTTGCTTCCACAAATGCTAAATCCAGGGTGAAATTTTCACAGGGTCTGTCCTAGGGTACAGTCGAAGTACAAACAAGTGCTGCCTGACTACCAAAACCTTTAGCTGCCCCCAGCAGGACATTGCTAACAGTTACACAGCATCTCTCCAGGGACACATTAATGCAGCATTTCAGCTTCTTTCCCAAAAAGCAAGTTTTAGTAGGAACCTGAAGTCACTGACTCCAGTAAAAGAAGTCCCCTCACACCTCTGTTGCACCCGTGCCATCCTGAGGCCAGAAAACGTGCCAGGGAAGCTTGGGGTCAATTCCCATCTGTGCAGATTTTTCTTGCCTGCTCTGTGAAAAGATGTGCTGCTTCATTCTGCAGTTTCCTGGCTGCTCCATCTGCACAATGAGGATGTTAAGAGTGGCATCTCTTAAGGAAGCAGAGTGCCACTCATGGAAGTTTTTGCTGCGCTTGGGATCTTCCATTTGTGCTTGCTAAAAAGTGCAAAAGATTTATTATTGAAGTGATTACACTGTGGGTACACTTGTGATGAACTCCCTGCAGGCATGCTGTTATATATTAAAGGCCAAACTAATTTCTCATGTGTACTTATCCAAATTCCCTCCAACTCCAGTCATGCAGACAAGGTCACTCCAGCTGAGCAGGTGGCAGAATCTGGTTCCCCAGCAAGTCAGTTTAGACATTTATGTGCAATAAGTGAAAGCAGAGGAGGAGCATTTACCTTATAAACAGCTCTGAATATCACCAGTCACTCCTCCTGACAGTGTTGCAGTGGAAATGTGCTCTGTGCAATGGAAATACCATTTGCTTGGTATTGGAAGCTTGGGAATAAGCAGCTCTAAGTTCTAAAGGCTAATTAAGAGGAGGATGGGTTTTCTGTGGTGATGGTGACTGTCCTGGCAGCTCCTCATCAAAGCTGACATTACCTGTCTCAGGAGCATTCCAAGACACAGAGCATGGCTTGGAAGCATTTACCTTCCCAAGGAAGGGAAGTCAGTCCTCAAAGTACACTGTGTTTTCACCTACAAATAGGGTGAAACCAGTCAATTTGGCTGGTCAGAAGAGGAATGGTCCCTGCAGTACGGGTGGAAACTGGTGAGAAAAACAACAGAAAGACAAAGGAGCACAAATCGGGCACCAAGCCTGCATTACTCAAAATAGGAAGCATGTGCAGTGGGAGCAGGCACAGAAAACACACAGTATGGTTACTGCCTGCCAGAGTGATGCATGGAGAGACAGTTGTCCTGAAAAGTGCTGGTACAGCAGGCACAGAGCATACTGATGATTCAATCTCTGAAATAATTTGAAATGGCAGTCACGCTTCTGAAGGCTCACAAAGTCCTCATCTCCCTTTTAAAGCAAAGAAGCTGCTGCACAACCAGGAAATCAGAGGGAATGCTGGAAGGCTTTACAGCAATGCATATCAATGAAAGGCTCCTCTTGGCTAACTATCCTAGAGTGAAACATGTTCCTGCCAATGATCCTTGAAATGCTCATATGGTGGTTGATAGGGGAGAAAATAATCATAACTACTAAGCAGAGGAAAGTTTGTGCTGTCTTGCTCTTGAGACTTGGGCTCCCAGAGAACTTTAGGAAGGCAAAACCTGGCCATGGCAGCAGCACCAAGTAGGCAGTCATAGAATCATAGAATCCTAGAATTGGCGGGGTTGGAAGGGACCTCAGAGTTCATCAAGTCCAACCCTTGATCCACTCCCGCTGCAGTTCCCAGCCCATGGCACTGAGTGCCACATCCAGGCTCTTTTGAAATATCTCCAGGGATGGAGAATCCACCCCTTCCCTGGGCAGCCCATTCCAATGGCTGAGCACCCTCTCCAGAAAGAAATTCTTTCTAATGTCCAACCTAAACCTCCCCTGGCACAACTTGAGACCTCTTGTGCCCTCTTGTCTTGCTGAGAGTTGCCTGGGAAAAGAGCCCAACCTCCCCCTGGCTCCAACCTCCTTTCAGGGAGTTGGAGAGAGTGATGAGGTCTCCCCTGAACCTCCTCTTCTCCAGGGAGAAGTCCACACGATGCTCTCTGCTTCACTTTATTTTTGCCTCTAACTACATCTTGGCTTTTTCCTCTAAACACCAGCTGGCAAAATTAGTCAATATCATTCTGAAAGGAAACGTTGTCGATTGATCTGGAAAGAGAAGCTCTCAAACAAAGCCAGTCTGCTTTGTGAAAAGGAAGCAAACAGCGAAGGAAACTCTTACCTGCCTCTGTACAACCTCTGGGCCCTATCATACACTATCAAGGCAATTCAGATTTTGCCCCTTATGATAAAGGAAAAAAAATTGAAGAAGGAAAAGTCCAGTTAGGTCAACCAAGTCCTTGGTGGGTGGTGACAGGGTATCTGAGAGCTCAGAGCAGACATGGAAATGCTTGAACAGATTCCATTTTATGGCAGAGGGAAAGACTGCACTGCTTTTGTTTCTATAAAAGGTAGGTAATAAACTGCATTTGGACTGGAAGGAGAGGAATGAGATGACCCACATTTCAAAGCTGGAACCTGGTAGATTATTATTTATGATTCATAAAACATGTGCAGTGCACCAAAAGAAAAGAGAGACGTGATGCTTGCCCAGAAGAGCCTCCAACCTGAACCTTTGAGAGCAACACACGATGCACAAGGCTAACTCTGAGAGCTGTAATGAAGATCAGGCCTGCTCTTCTTTCCATCAGAAAACTGAGATCCCGTTTCCTATCTCCAGAGCAGGTGGTTTTTATGCTGGGGGAATGCAACAGCTGTATTCTCCATGAACTGAAATAACACTCTCCAGGTACTTCTGATTCTCCACTTTTACTTGCTGATTTTAGTTCCTTTCACCCTCTTGAGCATTTCTGCATTTTTTCACTTTCTCCTCCACAGACCTATTGCTACCATTTTTTATTTTCCTTTCTTTGTTCCTCTGTTATTCAGTAATACTTTTTTCTTCTTCTTCTTCGTGTGCTTTCTATGGAGGCTCACATTTAGATTTTATCTCTTGTTGTTCAATCATTCATTTTTTTTAATTGCTCTTCCTCTCTGTCTCATCTCTCTTATCCCTTTCTGCCTCTTCTCTTTCCATTTCTCTCAGTCAACCTTTTTCCTCTCACCAACCCCATTCTCTCAACCAACTACCACATTCCCCCGTGGATCCTACAAGCCAATGCTTTCCTCTTTCCCCTTTCTCCAGGAACTGGGTTCCAAACCCACTCCTCATCTGGAGTCCTCTTCCTGACCTGCACCCTCCTTCTTTTCCTCCTGCCTCTGCATCACCCCCTCTCTCTCTCTCATCTCTGCCTCTCTAGGACATGGCCTACAGGTTTTTACCCAAGATCACAGCTCCTCACCCCACACCTCCCCATCCAGAACTTCAGAGCTCTCTGGGAACACCACTGCCCATTTCAAGGTCCCTGCCCATTGTCCCAGAAATCTCCAAAGGTCCCCAGGGAGCTCTGGCCACAGAGCCCCAACCCCACCACTACCACACAGCTGGGCTAGCAACCAGAGGTGAGGACATAGGGTTTAGCAGTGTCCCTTCCACGGGGGGACAAATTTATCCAGCATCCTCCTTCCCTCCTGCCAGGAGGGGTCCCGCCTGGCAACTATTTGCCCAGAGGGCTGGAGGCTTTTCCTGGACACCGAGAGAAGCTCCAGCCGAGGAGCTTTGCCTCTGGAGTGTGGGGGAAAAAAGAGCCAGAGCAGGGCAGGAGAGAGGTAGAAGCATCAGCGATGCTCGTCGGCGGGGGGGATGCGCGACCCGTGGGCGAGCGGCGCATCCCCCCCGCCGACGAGCATCACCCCGAAGCATCATCTTCTACCGCGGTACCGGAGCTTCCCGGAGCATTCCCCGGTGTCATTCCCCGCCTCGCCTTTTACCTTCCACTTTGGTGAGGGTGAGGACGGGGCTGTTGCAAGCGCTGAGCGGGGCCACCCTGGCCGAATGCTTCTTCATGGCGAGTCCGTCGCCGGCGGCAAGCTCCCCAGCCGCCCCTCCAACTACATCCTGACGATGCTGCCAGCCCTCCTCAGAGGCTCTTCTTCCCCCTCCACCCCTCACCACCACCACCACCACCACCACCACCACCCTCCCGGTTACAGCTCCCGGCCCGCCGCCCTCTGCCGCAGCACCGGGCGGCGGCGGGGGCTGGGGCTCGCCCGCCCGCCCGCCGGGGCTGCTGCAAACCCAACGTCACCGGTACAAACCCCCCCCTACTCCCTCCCGGCTCCCGGGGCCGCCCCCCCGGGTCGTAGCGGGGGTGGTACCGGCGGTGAGATGCCGAATTTACACCCCCTCCATCCCCCCCCTTCTCCGCCTCCTTACTCCCTGTCCCCGCCTCCCCCCGGTTCGGTCCGGGATGGAAGCGGCAGAAGCGGCTCCGGGATTGCGGGAGCCTTCCCGGGCACCCGGAGAGAGCCCGGACCGTAATGCGGAGGCTGAGGACACGGTTCCCATCCGGCATCCAGCAGCCAAACCCGCATCCCGGTCCTGAAGGTTTCCTGATGGTGCGGGGCTAACTGCACCGCACCACAAAGGCTGCAGGGTTGTTTTTTGGTTTTTTTTTCATCATCAGTTCCTTTCCTTACGGGTTAGGATGATTTACACTCTCCAAATAATTTATTTTTTTAATTATTATTTATTATATCCCTTCCTTTATTTTCCTCCAAGCCTACTCGCTATTCCGTGTCAATTTTCATCCCTGCCTTTTGGTAATTTCTCTCATCCTTCCCATTCCTGCTTGTGCCCTTTCTAAGAGGGACACCACAATTAGACACAGCAGTCAAGACGAGGATACACCATTAATTTATCCATAATATTCCAACACTTGCAGTCCCATACTCCACAGCTTAACACAATTTACCAACTTCTTCCTGAGACATGAAACAAAATACCACCAGACCTAGTAAGATAAAATGTGGCATTTCACACCTGTACGTAGCAACTTTTTATGGTGAGTTCCTAAACTCACCTTTTATGGTGACTTTTTTTCCTAAATAATTTTAAAGCCCCCCCCCAAGTCACGATATATCAACACCATGTGTTAGATTCACCCTTCTGTCACCATGCACAAGTCTAACTGATATTAATTAAGAAGAATTAAGAAGATTAATGCAAGTGGATCCCAGAAGAGAACAAATCCTAATGAATGGACGTGAAAAAAAAAATGTCGTATTACACTCAGCAAAGATTTCAGGTTTCACAAGATGCTGAACACCCTGAGCTCAGCACCCTTTACTCAGTGGATATGAAAATTTAACACACATTTAACAGGTTCCCTGATGAGAGGAGGCAGCAAACAAAGACTCAAATACTCAACGTTTCTTAAGATTCGGTAAAAACTGAAAGGAGTGTACTTTGCAACGACTGGGCAGCCATCAGTACTCCACAAACATTCCAAAGTATTTGTTAATTACGTAAATCCCAGCTATTGAAAAGCAGCTCTGACAAACTGCTTAGCAAACCATGGGAAAACAGCACCTTACTTGTCCTGGCCAGACAACTCTTGCTGTTTATTTAAGAGGTGAGTTTTTCGTGGTGGTGGTTTGCACGGGTTTCATCTGGTGAGCTGCAATCTGTGAGCTCAGAGGTGGTTTGCATTTCTTATGCCACTTCTGGGTCAGCCTTTGGGAGAGCTTTATAAAAAAAAAAATCATTAGGCTTCTCTCAAAGGGATCCTGCTGGAGGGGATATTCGTCTGCTCAGTGATAAGACCACAAAAGCTTGGCTTGGTGAAAAAAAAATAAATAAAAAACTGGCTTTTATGGTGATTTCTAGGCCTTCTTAGGAGGATTATCTGATCCATTCAGGTTCTTGTGATGTTACAGATCATAGGAATGGTAACAACCACAGGTCCATCTTGTTTCACTGCACTAATCCACCTTAGAGTCTAATTAGTTTCTGATCCTTAAAAGAAGTTAAATAAAAGGAGGCAGATCTCACCTGGGATGGTTCAACCCATGAAATATTTTGCAATGTTCTAGTGCCTTTTCTTGGAGCATTTCAAAGCACGTTATAAAATAATCCACTTGACACTGGCTCTGTGAAGAAATTTCAAGCTCATTGGTGGGTGAAATAAAGCCACAGAATTCAAGTGACTCCCTCAGGTTCAGATGACCTCCAGAGCCACATAAACCTGGCTGGCTTCTGCTCTGAACCTTCCTTCCAGGATCATCTAAGTTTCTGCTATGTAAGCAGGAAACTACTAAATCAGCACATTACATTCAAATTTCACCTACTTTTCCTAGAGGTAAATGGCTGTTCCAAGGCAGGACTATCAGACTTCTCTGCTGGCTGGATCTTGTAATCAATAGGACATTCATAAGAATTAAAAGGATATTTATTTAAAAGTTTTTATTGCTGAGCATTTCTGCTCTTTCCATTCTGCAAGGTTTATGCTCTTTTGTTTTTTAAAGGGAAGACAAAGCAAGCACAGTGTGTTACTTGGAGGATGGTGCTGCTCACCTAGAGAATCACATTGAAAACAAGACAGTTTTTTTTTTTTTTTTTATGGCACGTTATTTAACTCTGCATATTTTTAATACTGAGGGATTTGCAGAGCTATCGACATATTTCAGCTCTGCAATATTTTACAGAATAGAATACAGAATATTTTACAGCCTAGAACCCCAAATGTCCAAAAAATAGTAGGGCAGTGACTGCTTGCCCCAAGGGGGTTGCTTAGCAGAGAGCAGAACCTCTGCCAGCTCTCTGGGAGACAACCAGGGGCTGCTTTCTTTTGGTGCCCTTAGAGATGCACACACAGAAAACCAGAGACCTGCACTAAGCCCTTGTCTGACACTGCATAAAACCCATCAGCCACATAGCAAAATAACCAACAAGTTGTGTTTATTTAATGAAGACCAGGGTGCCTCCATTCCAGGGGTTCTACAGTAAAAGCTGCATTTGGCAGCAGGCTTGGTACTCACTTTTATCTAAGTCTTACTTACTTGTAACTAAGCCTTAACATGTTTGCTGCTGGATTACATTTAATTTAATTAACTCCAAGCACCTTACAGTATACATGCAAAACTGGTGCACACTCAAGGTAAAGTTTCTGGCCCTATCTGTGGTGTTTTTTTCTGTGACACTAACCCAGTATTCAAGAGGCAATGGAGGAAAAGCTGGTGGATGTCTGGGCTGCAGACATTTTATATACATAGAGAGGAAACTCTCAAAGCCTGGAGACTGGAAAAGCTGACTTCCATTTCAGAGCAAGAGTAAGGACACATCATTTGAATGAGGCAGGGTCAGATGAAAAATCCTGGATGAGACAGTCAGAATTTACCCAGCCAGGCTTCCACATGGTAGTTCCACTGGGCTGCTTTTGTTGCATTTACCCTTTTTCATTTTAGATTATGACATTATCATTTTTGGGTTGGGTTTGGGGTTTTTTTTATATACACATGTATGCTAGCACACAGCTATTATACTGCTTGTGATCACCACTGTTCTGAAAGATTTTTTTATTGACATAGAAAGGCAGCTGCGAGGCAAAACTAAATTCTCAGAGTTATGTGAGAATTTGACTTTAATTCTATTATTCAACCAACACGAAGGGTGTGCCCAGTTGGGAACACACAGCTGGTATTTTTCCAGTTCAGACATTTTCATATTTAGCACACTCATTAATAGGACATTTATTAATTGAAGTGCTTGCCTTACCACTGAGGCCAATAATTGTGCTTAGCAACCCTAAAGGAGATGGAGTGAGGACTTTTACTTGTGTAGCCAATTCCCTAATAGGCTCCATCTCATGCCAGCAGGAATTCATCTGCCAGAAGTCAACTACATGCATGAAACTCCACTGCCCACGATCTGTCAGGCAGAGATCAACCCTTCCTCTATTTTTTTGCAGCTACTAGGTGAGAATTCTCCACAAATAAACATCTGTCTGTTTGTGAGGAGCTTGTTCTGTTTGAATGCTGCATTAGTTTTGTTTGGCCGCTGCCTAATAATTTGCAAATAGTGGTTTGTTTTATTTTTATTTCCCAAATAAAAAATTGTAGATGTCAAACACATTTCTGACCCAAATAACAGCTATTTTAGAAATGATGTTTGCTATCCTGCAATCACTTTGAAATCTGCATTTAGATGTGCTGTCTGATGACCATTCTGTTTGCACGCCTCCTACCTTCAGAACCATCCACAGAACAAATTCATATTTTTGTCAAATTTACATACAATCTTCCCTGCAATATTAGCCTAGCCCTAAAAGATGACATCTTTCCAATCTTCCCTATGCCAAAACAATTCACTTATTTTTTGGTGTCACACCTTGAATTCCCAGAACAAGGCAGCGAAGGGAAGGGAAAGGATAAAAACCTCTCTGGCTGGAGATATTTGCCAGGTTGCAACAGAGGCTGCTATGGAATTACTGCTGAATGCCTCCTCTCCAAATTTGATTGTATATTCAGCACTACAGACAAAGCTGAGGGGTCTATAAAGGCTGCAGATGACAGAAATGACCATATATCCAACAGCTCCTAGACAGGGATGCAAAGCCCTGGCGAAAATATCTTCCACACATTTTGTTTTTCTTTTTTCTCCTCTTTATAATGCTGTGAGCATCACTAGAGGAGACAGCACTGATGAATTTTCTTTCCAATTCTCAGAAAATGTTAACTATTTCCAACATTTCCTGAGAAATTCTCTAGGTTTTGTGCATAAACAACAGCTGCACTGCAAATAATACTGGTGAATTCCAAAACTCTATGAAAAAAAAATAAATCTAGTTTAAGCCTCAGCATTTCAATACTGGACTATATAATTTCAATTTTCCAACCTGGGTTTAAGGATTTTAATAGGAAGCATTCACATCTTAACCTCTTACATTTGGACAACTTTAAAGTTACTTTCAGTTTAAAAAAAAAGTTAATTCAGTCCCCAGGGATGGGATTGCCAAGTTTTATGAGTGCAGCCTTACACAGAGGCCACTTCCAATTCACACCATTCAATGATTCAATGATTTCCAAGGGAATCAGACAACAAGATCTCTGCCAAATTGCCACAAACCTGTCTGACACTGCTGGGGGTCCAAGGCATCCCAAAGCCACTCAGTCTCAGCCTACATTGCCCTCAGTAACACAGCACAAATGAGCATCAGGATTAGCCCAGAGCAACACTTCCTCACAAAGGGACATGCAAGAGAAACACCAGAGACCCTACTCCTTTTCTAAAGGTCACTGAACCTCCTGTGACTGCCACAGACTGAGAATTTAAAGCTGAGTGACCCTTGAACACAATGAAGCTATGGAAAAATTGTCCCCCTGATTCAGTGGATGGATGGGCTCTGCCCTGGAGGTGCCCAGGTTTGGACCAGGTGGCTCAGACCCAGCCCATCATTTGGAGACTGGGATTGTTCAGAGAGTCCCCCTGCAAGGTTTGCCTTCAGGAGTTGTGATCTGTGAGGAACACAGCTCTCAAACTACCTAAATTCACAGCACTTCTTGGTATCAGTGCTGGGAACTGATGCTGAAAAGGAAGAAACCAGGATAACACCTGGGATGCCCATTTGTCTCCCTCCAGTTTGTCTTTCCCTGGGAAATCCAACAGCTCAACAGGTTGCTGAGCTGCTCTTTCCTACCTGCTCCAGGAAACCTCAGCAACCCTCTTCCTGTCTCTTGTCACTTTTTTTTTTTTTTTTCCCCCCAAAATGTTCCCTGGGCAGTTGTGGCTGGAGATAAGCAAGTAATGTCCTTGTACCCTAACAGCCCAGCAGTTTTTCTAACGACTCCCCTGGGTTCATCAGGCAATTGCTTTTCCTTGCAGATTTGCATATTGGATGCTGTCTTGACTAGGAGACCTTAATTACTCCAGGTCATACCCCATCATTAGGCCATTAGTTTGAACAACTCAGTAACATCTGCTTTTTAACCCCCTCATTATCCAGGATACAAACAGGATTAAAAATAACAGCATCACCTCCACATTCTTGACCAGCATCCCACTCCCAGCCACTTGGATTTGTAAGGCAGGGGATGTGAAGTGCATTTAAATGTAGCTGTGAATTTTTTCCACCATCAGAAACTGAGTGCAAGCTGTATAAAACATCCACTGCTGAAACACCCCAGTTTAGGAGGGCCTGACTCTGCTAGCAAAGACTAAAAAAAGCCAGAAGATGATGTTTGGCAGAGCACATACTTGTAGCATTGTAAAAAAAAAAAAAAAAAAAAAAAAAGGAAAAGAAAAAAAGAGGTTAAAAGATCTGTACTTAGCTCATATGAAAACAGAATTTTAAAAAATCTAAAACCTAAAGAGAATAAAAATAGTCTATTGTCCAGGCTCCGCTCAGAAAAAAAATAGGTTTGATTTGTGGGAAAATCTTTTGTACTGAAATTAAAGGTTCTTTAAGAGTAATCAAATAAGCACACACTCCCCTGCCTCAAGCACACAAGAAGAGACCATGAGAACTGAAGGGTGAATTACAGCTTTTTTTCCCTCCTCCTGAGTATTTACAGAACTCTGCACTGCCCTCCCAAGTAGTGTCAGGCAAGAAAACAAAAGATAACAAAATGAAACATCAAAAAATGAGATGAAAAAGGGACATCTAGAGATCTTTTGTAAATTAACAGTAAAGACATTTCTGAGCAAATATATTCTGTATTTCAAGTCACCCTATTTATGGGCAGTGCTCTGGGATGAAATTCTCAACCTCTGTCAAAGTGAATTTTCTTGCCAGCCACTTGACCAAAGCTTAGGCAGGATGGGAGCACTCCCAGTGGTCTTTGCACTGGAGAGTTTCAGCCTACATAATAATTTGCCAGGTATTTACCAGGAAGAAAATTGCTGCCTTTCTAAAATCCAAAGATGGGTAAGAGCCAGCAGGTACAGCTTGAATCCTGTGTTGCTCTTCTACCAGAAAGACTGATTTTAAACACTTTAAACAACTGCAATTTCCCTGTTCTCTGTATACTCTGCATTTATTATTAATTTTTGGTCAGTATTTCTTTTGTTCTTTTTTTTTTTCTTTGTGTTGTTTCCTCTCCTCTTTCATTTCTTTCCTTTGCCAAATTTCTCCCAGTGCTGATACCAAAAAGCTTGCAATTTGAACTCAATACCACATCCACTTCTAAAGTTACACAGACAAACAGAATACAAAAAAAAAAAAAAAAAAAACAAAAAAAACCCAACAACATTCAGCTGTGGTTTTCTTTTATTTATTGCTCATTTCCACCAAAATCCCTAACAGCTAGTACTGGGATTTTTTGAGGTATCTTAGACCTCATGATTCACAGCTTCAAAGCTCTGGGCACCTCTCAAGCTCTCTTAACCTTTGCTCTGTGATTTTAAGTTTCTGACTGTGCACACTATTGGTGCAGAAGAATTCAAGCTGAGGATGAAAAATAAAGCCCTGGGAACAGCCTGTCCCCACATTTTCTAAGCCTGCCCTGCCTCCTTTCAAGAACTCCAAGTAAGGACCAGCAGAGTGGATTTCTGGGTTAATTCTCAGGAAGCAGCAAGCCAGATCCTTGGAAGCAATAGGTTATTTTTCCTGGACCTCTCACTGAAATACTTAAAGAAAGGAGCTGCTCTGATTGAGCTCAGAGAGGCCATTGGGTTTGGCATGAGGAGTTCTCCCTACAAGCTCAGCTGTTAGTTAAAAGGTTCATAGAGAATGAACCCTTTAGCACCAAGTGCTTTGTAATTATGTACTCCCTACCCTGCAATCCTAATCACTCCAGGTTCCCACTCCTGGAGAGCTTAATTGCTTCTTCTTGAGCCCACTGGCTACTCCTCTGTCTTTTGGGACTTGCTCCTCTTGCTTCTTGCAACTGCTAACAAGGGAGATATTAATGCAGTTGTGCTCCAGCTATTACATTATAATATGAGACAGCAATATAAGCCTGCTTCCTAGAATATCTGCCTGGGAAAAGGGAAAGGGAGAGAGTGCTGGGGTGGGAATGCCTATTATAAAGTCTAAAAGTACCTACTGGTGTGTAATGAGCTATGGCAGTGAAATCCTCCCACTCCATTTCAGGCTCTGCCATTACCATGACACTGGCTGTGAATTAACTTTCTGCCACAAGTTACTCAGTTCTGGGCCCCTCAGTTTAGGAAGGAGACTGAGGTCCTGGAGCAGGTCCAAAGGAGGCAACTGGGCTGGTGAAGGGACTCGAGCACAGATCCCATGAGGAGAGGCTGAGGGAGCTGGGGGTGTTGAGGCTGGAGAAGAGGAGGCTCAGGGGAGACCTCATCACTCTCTCCAACTCCCTGAAAGGAGGTTGGAGCCAGGGGGGGGTTGGGCTCTTTTCCCAGGCAACTCTCAGCAAGACAAGAGGGCACAAGAGGTCTCAAGTTGTGCCAGGGGAGGTTTAGGTTGGACATTAGAAAGAATTTCTTTAGGGAGAGGGTGCTCAGCCATTGGAATGGGCTGCCCAGGGAAGGGGTGGATTCTCCATCCCTGGAGATATTTCAAAAGAGCCTGGATGTGGCACTCAGTGCCATGGGCTGGGAACTGCAGTGGGAGTGGATCAAGGGTTGGACTTGATGATCTCTGAGGTCCCTTCCAACCCAGCCAGTTCTATGATTCTATAAGTACCCCAGGACAGGACTTAGCTCCTTCCTCACTGTGTTCTCATGCTGAAAAGCCCTGACAAGAGCCAAGCATCATTGTTATTAAACACTTGGAATATATCTAACAGTCTGATTATTTGGAATTTATCACCCTTCTTTAATAAAGAGGATGAACTTATAAGTGCAGAGGGTGACTGCATTGTTACTGCTGTTTGTCACTAGTGCAAGAAGAATTAAAAGCTTTGGCTTGTCCATGACATCTGAGTTTTTGAAATGAGAGCAAAAACAACATTTTGTAGACCAAGAATTACTTCTCTTTATATTCTAGGGTGGTCACAAATTGATCCATAATGATTTTAACCTCGTAAGTGCAATACAGAACAATATAATATCAGAGGAATCCCTACAGAAAAGGTATAATGCACCACGGGAAACACCATGGAGAAACTTTAAGTCCTCTGGGTTGCTTCAAAGATGAGAAATGAGCTCAAGGTTGTGGCTGGAAAGTTAGGGTGGCTGCTTTGTCCCTTTGGAAAGGAGGTACTTTATATGGGAGGAACATGGATACAGCCAGGAGATTCCTAACCATGTAAAACTAGAATAATTCCACAGACTATGTCAGATAAACACATAGGCAGCAATAAGCATAGTCTACCCCAAGTATCACCTTATTCAGTCTTTTACTTAAGAGTGTAACATTATTTTAGCAGCAGCCCTCAGAAAACAGGCATGGAACTGAGGAAACCCCGAAGTTTTATCCAACTTTCTGAATAAAAAAGACAGGGTTGGTAACATCATGCTGATTAATTTGTTTAGTCTAAAATAAGCAAAAAGCTGGTGGCATTTTTTAATTCTTCAGATTGGAAATGAAGGGAGTAAGAGCTTGGCTCCAACAAGTTTCATATGCACAGAGCAGCTGCTGCTGAGCTGGCCTGACAGGTTCCCTTTCATTTCAGCATCCATAGGGGAACCTCAGGGGTTCCCCACAGCCTGAGAGGCTGTGAAAAAGGTCAGGGAAGGAGAGAGGAGAAAATGATAATTTCTCCCAGTCACTTTCATGCTTCTGTAAAAAAAAAAAGGCACCCAGATTTACTGCAGATATCTTCTTTTCCCCCCACTCACTCAGGCACAAGGTGAGCACACTGCTGCTGGAGGTTCTGTGTGATTCACAACTTTTATCCTTTGTCATCTTGATTCCTGCCAACTTGCAGAAGTTTGCAGTTTCCAGCCCTACTGTTGCCAAAAGGGAGCTTTCTACAACCTTTCTTGGGGTGTGAATGTCCACTGGTGGATTACATTGCATTACAAGAAGAAAATAAGCATAAGGGGTTCTTGCTGTTGCTTGCTGGGCATTAATTGCTAAATCTGCATGGATTTGGTTAAATCAGGCACAAGGATTTTTTAAAATGCTGGAGCAGGAACTTCAGGTTTCCCATTTATGTGGCAATGGCTGTGAGCATTAAAGATGTGTCCTTCTCTGCTATAAGCCCTGTATTTTACACAATAATAACCCAGCTCTTTTTTATCAAGACCTTCTGCTGCTTATCACTAATCCTTCAGCTTCTAGACCAGATTTGGTTAATGCTTCTGGGGACTGAATTTGGATCATTAATTAACAGTACCAGGGATATCTATAATAAGATTACACACATGGTTGTACAATCCCATAACTCAATCAATTTTCTTTTGAACTAAAGGGAACTTTGTCATTGCACCCAATGCACTCAGCACTGGAACTGCCATTGCTGCTAGAACAGTGACAATAGAACAACTTTAAAAAGAGACTAAATTTTAAAAACAGAAAAGAAATATTTGGTTATGGAGTAGGAGGAGGGAAGGTCACATTAAGCTATGAATCCATAGGAAAGCTAAAGGGGGTAAAGCATGAGGCAGAAATATCAAACCTAGAGAAGGAAAGACAGGACCATCAGTCAGGTTAAGCCAGAGGGAGATGGGCAGTGACACAGGTAAGCAGCAGAACACAAGTATCTGAAATAAGATGAATATTGGTTCAATTCAGAAACATTAAAACATTTGCCTGTTGTGAGGAAAGTCCCCCCCCAGAGTGTGAGGATGTACCCCTGCACAGGAGTGTACTGAGGAGTGTGCCCCTGTGCTCAGCCCTGGTGAGGCCACAGCTTGAGTCCTGTGTCCAGTTCTGGGCCCCTCAGCTCAGGAAGGAGATTGAGGTGCTGGAGCAGGTCCAGAGAAGAGCAAGGAGGCTGTGAAGGGATCCAGCACAAGTCCTGTGAGGAAGGGCTGAGGGAGCTGGGGGTGTTGAGGCTGGAGAAGAGGAGGCTCAGGGGAGACCTCATCACTCTCTACAACTCCCTGAAAGGAGGTTGGAGCCAGGGGGGGGTTGGGCTCTTTTCCCAGGCAACTCTCAGCAAGACAAGAGGGCACAAGAGGTCTCAAGTTGTGCCAGGGGAGGTTTAGGTTGGACATTAGAAAGAATTTCTTTACGAAGAGGGTGCTCAGCCATTGGAATGGGCTGCCCAGGGAAGGGGTGGATTCTCCATCCCTGGAGATATTTCAAAAGAGCCTGGATGTGGCACTCAGTGCCATGGGCTGGGAACTGCAGCGGGAGTGGATCAAGGGTTGGACTTGATGAGCTCTGAGGTCCCTTCCAACCCAGCCAGTTCTATGATTCTATGATTCAGCAGATCCTGTTCCTTTCAGCTGGAGTAAAAACTACCAAAAGCACAGAATCCTATGCCAGGAGGCTCCTTGTCCTACAGTGCACAGTTTGGGGTTAATGTCTTAGTGCAGAGATGTCCAACTTGTTCTTTAGCTACCACTTGATCCTTTCACCTTGGCCAAGAGGATAAATCCTTTGGAGAACCGAGCTGCTTTGTATCCCTCCCATCATGCAGAGCAAACCTCTCAGATCCATCCACAGGAGCATTTGCAGGATGGCACATGGATATGGATATGCAGTAGGAACAGTGAGAAGACTGGAGAACACTTCAGCTGGTGCTGAACTGCCTGGTACAGGATGCTCTCAGAATAACCCTGGGGGAACACCAGCTCCTGGTGTCACAGCAGCATCAGCCATGCCCTGCCTTTTGCTCAGAACTGGCCAGATGCCTGGATGATGGAAGGATAAGGGCCCTGAGAGCAAGAGACAGCCTGTCCATCTTCATCTCAACCTTCATTAGAAAGGCTCCTGCATCTGCACTGATGGCAGAACCATTCTCCAAGATCTGGAAGAATAACACTTTGCCCCAGGGTGGCTGTTTGGGCTTGTATTCCCTCTCCCACTCCCAGCAGATGCAGGTCTGGATCTCAGGTTCTATTTCCACCCAACTATGAAGCAGCAGGAAAGCAGATTTATCTCCTGTGTATTATTTCCACCAGTGTTCCCCCAAGTGCACATAAAACATTCCTCTAATTCTGTCCCAGGGTTCTGTTGATATTAACAAATCACTTGAATTTTGCTCTGAGTAATTAAAATTAGAAGTATCTTTTATTGCAGTTGCAAGCAGGAGGCAAATGCAGCTGGGGCCTTGTTATTCAGCTAAGTGTAATAATTCAGGCAACAGCACATATTTCTTCAACTGCTTTTCTTTCATAGAACAGTCTCAAGCCTTCAACAAAGCCACACACAGTTCCTCATAGCATGGAAACATAAATCTAGGTCCCACACCACCAAATGGAAATAAATAGCACTAATACCAATTTTTTTTTCTGATTAACTATGTATAAAACACCTTTTGAATAACTTATAGCTGTTTCATGGAGTAACTCACTGAAAAAAAAATAACTCTTCAGTGTCAATTTAAACCTGGCTTGGATATTAGCATTTTCAGTGCAAAATGTAAACCAAACTGAGTACTGCTCATGGAGACCTAAAAAATAAAGCTTTCAGAGTCCAGGCTGACTCAGACACCTCCAGGAACAAGCCAGCACTTCATCAGAACATAAAACTTGCTGTTTGCTCAGTCTTTCCCCTACTAGTGGCATTTCTCCAGGATTGATTTTCTAGAGAAGGTTAGAAGGAAAACAATAACAAATGCATGAAGAAAAGAAAGGAAAGCCAGTAAAAAATGCATTTATAGAAGACTGGAAGGTTATGAGGCCTCTCAGGACCTGTTACTGAAGCTTTTAATCAGTGTATAGGGCACAGTTAGTGCAGTTAAAGGAACTTCAGATATCCTAATTCAAAACCTTATATACTCCCCAGAGACAGGATTACCTGTGAGAATTGACAAGTTTTTTTCTTGGTTTCTTTTTTGCCATCAAAAAGCTTATCTTTTGCTCTTCTTCCAGATTGTTTGGATGAAGGAGGGAGGTTGAAAGCAGAGAAGTAGAATCATGCCTGGGAGGCAGAGGTGAAAGAATCAAAATACAGCTTTAAATCTACAAGGAGCTAAGACCATGGCTAAGCTTGAGATAAGTCCTTGCAAGTCAATCAGGAGGAAAAATGCTCCGTTTTGTTAAGCAGGAACTCATCATAGTTTCTGTCATCCCAACATTTAAGAGATCCTGATATAATCACTGTGTAAAATGTGGTCAGAGCAGGTGGATCTGCTGAGAGATTTTTTTTCAGTGATTCTTTTGTGTCTGACAAAGCAAACAGGGCATCAACTGAGGATAACAACCCAAAGGCAGAAGCCAGGCAGAAGCATACAGAACTTTCTAGAGCAGTTAAGGCTACAGAAGGGGAGGGCAAGAAGTACTAACATGGCACATGTGGGAATGCAAGTTGGCTTTGATGATATAAATTCAACAGAGATCAATCCAAAAGAGCATCAAAAGAGATACTCACAGATAGCCTGCATCCACTTCATTATCTGAGGAGTGTAAAGATTGACTGGAAAATTATTTTTAAAAATAAGAATGGTTTTGCTGTCTAGACAGATTCCAGATGTGGATCCCCTAGGCCAATCTGCTGAAGCACTGCAGAGAAATCTGCCAAAAGACAACCCAAACTTTTAGAAGAATACATTTAGATGAAATGTGGCTCTTAATTTCTATGTTTCAGAGGATGTCAAAAAGGATTAATGATAATAATAGTCACTGCTTCACCTAAGTTAATGCTATATATTTTAAAGAGTTGTTACCCTGCTCTCCCTCCTTAGGCAGTGGATAACATACATAAAGATAAAACAAGTTGTTTGCACTCTAGTCAATCTCTAACACCTCCACTAAGTTTCAACCAATTTAACTCCCATTTAATGCCCATTGCTGACTAAATCCCTAAGCAGCATGATTGGTATAAGTCCTTTTGCTTGAAAAGCAGCCTTCTTTATCTTATAGAGAATCATACAACAGCCCCAATAGATATTTCTCAGTGAAGACAGCACCAAAACAATGACATTCTGTCTGACAACTTGAAGCACACTAACACTGAACCAAGTTATATGTTTTTATCTCACTACAACCTTCCCTTCCCTACATCTTATCAGGCATAACTGTGCCATGTTCCACTGCTCACAGGGAGAATCAGTGAGTATCTTAAAACAATTTCCCCTTAAAGCAGTGTCATCTGTTCAACGTGTGTTCTGACAACTGAATACCACTAGAAAGTGTTCAGCATCTTGCAGTCATTGAAGAAGCCTTTGTCATAGAAACACAGAATTGGCTGGGTTGGAAGGGACCTCAGAGCTCATCAAGTCCAACCCTTGATCCACTCCCGCTGCAGTTCCCAGCCCATGGCACTGAGTGCCACATCCAGGCTCTTTTCAAATATCTCCAGGGATGGAGAATCCACCCCTTCCCTGGGCAGCCCATTCCAATGGCTGAGCACCCTCTCCAGAAAGAAATTCTTTCTAATGTCCAACCTAAACCTCCCCTGGCACAACTTGAGACCTCTTGTGCCCTCTTGTCTTGCTGAGAATTGCCTGGGAAAAGAGCCCAACCCCTCCCTGGCTCCAACCTCCTTTCAGGGAGTTGTAGAGAGTGATGAGGTCTCCCCTGAGCCTCCTCTTCTCCAGCCTCAACACCCCCAGCTCCCTCAGCCCTTCCTCACAGGACTTGTGCTGGATCCCTTCACAGTCTCCTTGCTCTTCTCTGGACCTGCTCCAGCACCTCAATCTCCTTCCTGAGCTGAGGGGCCCAGAACTGGACACAGGACTCAAGCTGTGGCCTCACCAGAGCTGAGCACAGGGGCAGAATCCCTTCCCTGGACCTGCTGGCCACGCTGTTCCTGAGCCAGGCCAGGATGCCATTGGCCTTCTTGGCCACCTGGGCACACTGCTGGCTCATGGTCACCTTCCTGTCAATCCAGACTCCCAGGTCCCTTTCTGCCTGGCTGCTCTCCAGCCACTCTGTGCCCAGCCTGTAGCACTGTAGTTGTGCTGTGGATATTCCAGTCACAGCTGTCGGTTCCTTCCTGGGTCATTGCATTCAAAATGAAAAGAAAAAACTTGTATTTTATTTCACAGCGACTTTTAACCTACTATTAATTGGGGGTTTCAATTATTATTATTTTGGACAGAAAAAGGGTGTTTAACTGAAAAGACACCACATCCTATTGTACTACAAGCAAAATGACTGCATTTCAGTGTGCAGAGCTGCACACCCAGCCTGGTTTTATTTCCAGCCATTTTGCAGTTTCAAAATTGTTTTTGCTGCTTCAGGGGAATTCACTCAAAGTAACCAAAGACCTTGTTGTAAATGTTACTCTGGGTGTCACTATGTAGTGGCAAGAAGGAAGATATTATGTTCAGTCTTTCCTATCTGTATTTCCTTCTTCTAATCCAAGCATGAGTTTTAGGAAAGTAAATCTCCTGGGTTTTTTTCCCTGTGTTTCAACTGCAGAAATTGCACTTTCTTTATTTCCAACCCAAAATAACTACAATGCATCTGGTATAATGAAGTTGCTACACAAAATGCCTGCCAAATGACTGCCTGATCAGTTCTGAGGGTTTTGTGTTTCTGTAGCTGTTTTTTTTTTTTTTAACATTTGGAAAACTTTGGGGGAAGGCAGTGAGGGGCAAATAGAAATCAGTACCACTTCTCTTCTCACTTAGATAATAACATTCTGATATTCTCCTGCCTGGTTGTGAACTGTACACGAACAAAAAACATTTTAAAAGTGATTGAGAGAAAAGTAGAACCCAGGAATTTTACCAGATGGGAGGAGAGAGGTTCTTTGCAACTCCACTGGGTGCAGAGTGCCAAACACTTAACAATTTGCCAGCAATACAGGGGAATGAGAGACTATCTATTGCTGGAATTGGTCCACTTCAAGGAAGAAACAAAATAATTTATAAAATGCTAATGACTACAGAAATTCCATCATTAAAATCACTGCTACTTCTGCTGCAGATAATACAGATGGAGAAAGGGAACATAAAAGATCCCCCAGGCTTGCAGGGAAAATTTTTGCAGCTTTCATATTTCTTTTCAGACTCTCCCTCCTCAGCATGTCTTTCAGTGTAAAGGAGCCTTAGGAATTTGCCATGAATCCCAAGAATGATTTGAACTGAGCCTCAGATTCACAGGAAAGAAGGAAAGTGAGCACAGCACAAAATCATTTCTATTATAATCACCTAGATTAGCATACTGGAAGGCATCCAGTTTTTATCTCCCATGTCAATAATGTGCCCTGATTGCTAATGATACCCATACATGTTGGCCAACTGGATGTTTAATTAGATGAAGCTGGGGCAATTGTGATGGAAAATTGCTTTCAAACGTTACATCTTTTGTCATATAAGTCAGTGTGGTTTTCTGCATGGTTTATTATTTCATGTGCAGCATGCTTGCTACTGCCATTACCCATCTGCATGTTTTGTTTCCAGGTTTTATACTACAAAGAACTGCCCAGACACCTAATCAAAACACCAAATAATGAACTTTAACTTCAACTGGCTTGAGCTGATCTGTATCTGCTTACAAAGTGATTTGCTGAGTTGGTTTCAGTAACTATTTAAAGCTAAGAATGTGATCAGTACCTTACTGATGTTGATCAGCTTCCCTCCCTCCACATCCCTGATTTGATTTAACCCCAGAGCACAAGTTTCCCCTATTTTCAGTTAAGAGTCCAGTGTAACTCGACCCAAAAACTCCCACCCTCTCCAGATTCCTACTGAACTCCTGGTCTCAGTACATTTTTAACCACAGGAGTCCCAAACCTTAGTTTTGCCCCTTGTGAAAAATCCTACTCTCTGTTTTAGAGTTGCTGGCTTTCTGGTTTACTGGGCAAGTAATCAAGAACAATTCCCTTTTATCTTTTTCTTCTCTTTTCTCCTCAAAAATTCAAACAGGAGAAGTCTGAACCGTGGTACCTAAACCACTTTTATTTTGCCTCCACTCAACTTGCCCTCTCCTATCTAACACTTCCTAAATGAAACAACTGTTTTTCCATCCTCTTTTTGGTTTGAAACTTCTCTCTGAGTCTGATTTTTCCCCAGCTCCTGCTGAAGTTGGTCTGTGGAAGGTCAGCCAAAATCAGCCACCACAGCTACATTTGATGTAAATTATGAATTAATAGTTATAGGGAATTATGCTACTTCACTATGGAACCCAGAAAGACCCTGTGAGAAACTTAAATTCTTTAAATTTGGTGCTCTGCCTTAATGTGATTTGTCCTGCCAACAAGTCTGACAGAAAGAAAAGAAAGAACTCCAAATATTAAGTCACATTTTAATGGTTTTAATGTTAATGGAGACAGAGAGCTGGCTTTGTGTCTGCCCTGTATTTGTGAGACCAAAATGCTGTGCAGGTATTGCCTTGCATAATATGTAAATCCCATCTTCTTACAAAGAGGAGGAAATGTGCACATTACAAATCATTCTGTCTGGGACAGAAAGAGGCTGCAATGTAATTAGCAGGAGGATACAGCTGTTGTAAAAAGTCACATCATCTGTGAAGAGCTCAGCCTAGACAAGAGGCTTGAACAATACTACAACACATCCATTATACCCATTATAATATTCCAAGCAAACCTGCAGCCATCCCAGGCTGCAAATACATTTCCCTAAATGGATTAAGAAGGAAGTGGAGGTCCTAGGATTGCTTTGATGTAGCATTTGTATACATTGACATCCTTACAGCTCTAAAGTATCAGAGAAACACCACACAGAGATTGTGTCTGGAGAGCCCACAATTTATTCCAGTCTGTGATGCAGCACCCTGGATCTGTTGATTACCCCTTGGCTAGAACAGGCAAGAGATGGCTCAGAAATAGTTTTTAAGACAGTGAGACTATTTCACATTTATCTTTGGTCTTATATCATGTCTTCCCTTTTTAATAGTCTTATTTAGAAATAAGTTTTCAGATTTATGATCAAGAATATATCTAGACAATACTTGTTTTCATTTCCTTTATGCCTGTTCACCCTCTAAATCTTGTGAGACAGACACATTACTTTCTCAAAAGCCAAAGGTTCAAATAAAGCTGTACTAGAGTCAGGGTCTGAATGCTTGAAAACTCAGACATGGCTTGGAGTCCCAGACAACAGCAGGTGAGGAAAGAATGCCCTGCTATTGAAAACCACACAGAAATATGTTACCAAAAAAAAAAAAAATGCATGGTCACCTTACACTGTCCTTAGAAAACCTGTTTGTGACAGAGCACAGGTGCCCCCATCTCCTTGGGCCAAACACAGGTACCAGGACCAGGCACAAACCCCTTGCAGGCATTTGGGGAGTGGGAAGAAGAAAGCTCTGGAAGCCCCAAGCCTTGCTCAGCCACCCCAAGTGAAAAGCTCAAGAGTCCTACAGCAACTGAGAGTGATTTTAGGCAGAAGTCAGTGGGTACTTCTCTCTCTGTGCTGCTGTGGATGTGTTCAAGGAATTTCAGTGGAGCAGAAAAGCTTCATTCTCCCCTTTGGAAGCTTTGTTACCTGAATGAGGAGATGTCCTGACTTTCCTGAGCACATCTGCACAATCTTCCTGTGTGAACTATGTCTATAGAGCCACAGGAGTGAAGTATCTGTCACCATTTCATCAGTCACCATCCCATCAGTCTCATCTTAAGGGTGAGGTCCCAGTCTGACAGCAGCCAAGAGAAAGGCTCAGGATGGAAATACTGCTCCTCACTTGGGTAACTCTGGGTAACTCACCAAATGCTCTATTCCTACTGAAATCCATGGATTTGTCTGGGGCAAAAGAGACTATGTTACAGAGCTGGAAGGAATTGATAAAGCCACTATTTTTTCAACAGTGAATTGGAACATCCCAAGTGCTGGAAAGCACAAATGGTTTTCAGTGGAGGCTGAAAGAACCAGAGCCAGGGATTAAAGAGCCCAGGCTTGTGTCAGCTGTGAGCAGCCACCCAACAACTGATCTTCAGATAAAATAATATGGGAACAAGACCAAAATATGTGTAGGTATTCAGAACATATTTATAACTGTACATATGACATCTTACAATGTAAGAAAATCTTCACATAGGCACATTCTTACTGACAACCTGCTCTGACTTATCTTGCACCTCAGACATAGCTTTTCTCAAATACTTTGGTTTGATCCTTACTATAAAAGCAACAGAAAATGCTGCTCTGCCTTTTATAAAATGTCTTTGTCAAAGCACTAGAATTGGACTGTAAGTCACCAAACTGTCTCAGGCTGTCACAGAAAGCTTGATGGAGCTTTTACCTCCTCACTCAGCTGTTCTGCCTGGTTGTTGCAATCACTCTCAGATTGCTCTGATTTGGTTCTCTCAGTTGTGCTTTTAGAACTCAGCCACGACCTTCTGCTTCCAGTTTTGCCAGGTGTATTTGGCATTTGTTGCAGTCAAATGTGGTTTTTGTTACCACTGAGCCACAAAAGCAGAGATTTAGCACACAGAGGGTTTTGATGCTGTGATGGGAGCCAAGTTCCTGACCAACAATGAGGGGAAGAGTGCATGGAAAGAGCATCTGTAATGCTGAACGTTGTGTTTGCTGCCTTGGAACAACCCAAACCAAACAGAAAGCTGTGAGTTTGTTAGCATAAGCACAGGGAATACTTCAGAGACATGATTTGTAAGTATGTTGGAGTCCTGGAAATGTCATTACCATCAATAACTAGCACAGTGGTTATTTCACAAAATGCAGCAACCATGCAGATTTGAAGGAATGTGCTAATTAAGAAACACAGTAGGGTTATAAAATAGAGGAGCCTGGGGAGAAAGCTATTTTTTCATTCTTTAATTTCAGAGCTTTGTGCAAGAGAAGAGGGTAAAAGGCTGCCTCACCACAGCCACGTCCTCATAAGCACAAAATTTCCCTGCTGGGTAGTGGCAGGGCTGAGCCAACAGACCAGAAGAGGAGAATCCATCCTAAAAAGAGGAACAGAGGAGAGTCAGGACAGCTCAGCAAGCCAATCCAAGTGGCAAACTAAGTTGCCTATTTTGCTATTTAATTTTGGAGACCCACTCCATGGGCTGCCAAGAGGATAACTTGGCTGGCACTGACAAATCCCCACTCAGAGCCCTGGCACCCATGCAGCTGTGTTTCTGCTTCTCTTTTTGGTTTTCTTTCCAATTGCCCAAACATTTTTGCATTTGAAGCTAATATTTGAAACAGATGCTGGGCAAACTGATATCCTTCAGTTTTCCTACCTCTTGGATAGTCAGGAATCCAAACTTAAGAGGATGTACAGAAGCCCAGCCTGCTCTGCCTGCAGCCTGGGAACTGCAGAGCTTGGAGGTGCTTAATGCAAAATGTTAGGGGTAAAAAAGCCCTGCCATATATCACCCAATGCCTCACAGGCAAAGGTATGCAAGGAAAAGATCATTTACCACTTTAGGTGACCCCCAGGTTAAGAAAATCCATCCATTTCCATCTTTGCATGGAAAAATATGTGGCTTACAGAAACTCAGAAAAGGGGGCCAAACTTGTGAGGCTGTAATACAAATGAGAAATCTCTCCTTACAACAGGAGACAGAAGCAGTGTTTTGTTATTTTAAGTTGTTACAGGCTACATTCTTTGTTTGCAAGTAGGGTACGTGGCAGCGAAGGGTAGAAATATTAAAAATATTAAAAATATTTTAACGTTTCATACTGACAATAGTAAAAACAGATCAAAAGATCAGACTACAAATCCTGTACAGTGGGATTCGACTTTTAGTTGTTCTGAAGAGAGGTGAGCAGAGAAAATTACCTCACTGCTGTCTCAAAAGCAATCTTTTAAAGCAGTGAAAAGAATGATTCAAAGCTAAATAGGATAAGTGGGAAAACTCCTGGATTAAATTTGTGTCTGCACTGAAGTGAAGAAGAAATGCTTCAGTCATCAGGGAAAGGATTTCATCCAGTGAAAAGGTTATAACTAGGGACAGCTTCAGAGAGGAATAACATCTCCCTTCTCCTCCCCACCTTTCCTTTTAGTTGTTGCTCAGTCATCATCATCAGCTTCCCCTGAAGATCTTGAGAATAAAAACTTTTCCTAAGACTGACAGGAGGTGGATGCCTGGGAAACTTTCTCTTACAGGTCCAAACAATTCAGGCTTTAGTGAGCTACAGAACTGAAACTTTACATTAAGCCATCTGAGGAAACAGTCTGAAAAGTGTAATGTAATAAAGCCCCTTCTTCTGCTCCTTAAACCAAAGAGTAGTCATCTGTCTACATATTTTAAAAAAATAAGTTATTTTTAGATGCAATATGAAGCAGAAGTCATTTTAACAGCAACATTCATATGTAGATGACTTTTCTAAGGCAGGAAAAAATAAGTAATGGAAACAAATACATGGGATAGGAATAGAACCTCAAAACTGTCTAATGACCAGCTAAAAATAGATTTTGGCTCATACTTTTCAAGGTCTTAGAAAATCAGAATGATTTCAAAAAGAAGGTATTTCAGCTGGGCTACGAACCTTGGTTTTTTTGTTGTATTTTGAATGCACTGTGGTGTCCTCATCTGTCACTAAAGTCAACCCCAAAAAGTACACACTGAGAAACCAAGTTCTACTTTTTAGGAATGAGTGAACTTGACTTTTAGATTCAGTGGCACTTGGGTGCCAATACCTCAAGTTCTCCATGTATAACACATGCTCCTCATTTTGTTCCCCACCTCCAAGCAACGGGAACACTGCAGAATCCAGAATTCAAGAGCATCTCTAACCTTCCTTGTCCAGTGTTACTGAGACACAAGCAAAGTGGTTCTTTAAATGCACATCCCTGCCCTATTCCTCAATCATTTCAGGTGAAAATTCCAATCTAAAATTTAATTTGGTTTAGCTCTCCAGAGCTGGCACAGCTTTAGGGCCAGCCATTTGAGCTTTTCTTCTGCCTTGTACCTTATCAACAATTCTTTCCAGGTAAATTCCACTTTAAAAAAAATCTTTATAATTGGTAATTGTAGTGCAGGCAGTTGTGTCAAACTCTTTCCTGCATAAGAGCCTCAGTCACTTTAGTCTGAATTTCTCCTGGAAGCTTATTGAGTATGAACTTATCAGGGAGTTTCTCTCTCATCCATGTTTGGGGCTGAAACTTTTTCAGACCTGGTGGGGTAGATCCATGGGCAGCTTCCCACAACCTGGCTCCCTTTTAGCCTACACTGACTTGGATTTTTAAAGCTTGCCAATGAATCCTCAGGCAGAATCAATGTCTCTTGGACATGCTGTATGATGTTGCCATGGATTAAGCCAGCAGGTTTCTTTCTCTCATCCCACAAGGATGATGCAAAAGTTGCCTTACTACCAAAGAAATTTCTTTTCCAGATGAAGAAGCTCACACATGAGAAATGCTGCTACACATATCACAAGGATCCAACTTGCTAAAATATCACAAGACTCCCTGACAAAGATACAAAGCTTATTTGCCAGTGATACCCTCCTACTCTGCTGCAGCCCACAAAATGCCTAAAATAACCACCCAAAGGTAAGCTTCAAAGCCTTCTGCCTTCAGCTCCAGTTTCAAACAGAGCAACTGAAATTTAAACAGAGGAAGTAAATGTTGTTCTCTTCATGACTTCACCCTTCATCCAGAAATAAATATAAATCCCCTTGTTCCTTAACTGTTTCATGAAACAGGGGATTGGATGAGTGTTCATGAAAGTGGGAAGCTGTTAAAGTTACCATGGGGGGTAACTCCAGCATGAAATCTCCAGCATGAAACCACAGCACTTGGATGTTCCTGCTGCTTTTGGTCACCTTGTAGGTACAGGAAAGTACCTACAAAGTCAAAGTACCTACCTGTCAAAGTTCTCTAATGCATCTCTTTGTTTTTCTCTAACACTCCCAGGTCAGTACTGGGGACTGGAGGATGTAAAATCTTGAACAGCCTTCTACCATAAGCTGCTGCCTTCAGTTCTAGCCAGGCTAGAAGGCCTTATCCTTGGATCCCTACACAAGGAAAGAGGTAACCAAGTGCCTGGGGGGCTGTCCACAACACAGGAACTGTGCCACAGGAACAGATTTATGTGCTGTGGTTCCCTCTGTCTCCTCTTTTGCCTGCTCTCTCTGGCTCTTCTCCCCCACTTGTTGATCCACATACAGTGGGATGGAGCTCCTGCTTTATTTTCCTCTGGATTGTCTCATGGCAGGTCAGGGTTTGTGTGCTACATGTCTGCTGGGTGACCTCTTTGTGCTCAGCCTGTGACAAACATCATTCCCCTTTGCTCCTGCCCATTTCTTCCACTCTGTCTCTGTCCCTTTATTTCAAGTAAATGATTTTGCAGCTTGACCTTCTCCTCTGACTCTTGCCAGGCTACAGGGGCTGAAAATCTGCTTTTCCTTAGAGCTGAGCTGTGAAGAGAGACTGCTAAATGTGCTGGGAGAGCAGATGTTAAAATGGAGGTCGTGAAAAATTATGGATATGGAGCAGTGTGAATTAATTTGAAGATATGAGATCCCAGCTGTTCTGCTAGGGACATGAGAAGAGTTAACTGCAGCTTGGGTAGCACAGGGAAACAATTTCAATGAAAGAAGCCTTGAAATATCAAAGAACAGAGTTATCAAAACAGATCATTGTTAACAAATGGCTGTTTATTGCTAACACAAAGCAAGGGTATGGTCTGAAGCTGGATTCTTTCTGTAAGTGTTTACTAGAGGAAGAGACAAAAAAAGACATTTGTATCCTATCAGTTGTTCATAAAACTCAACTGTTTCCATATGGCCCTCTCCTATACTGGTTTTCAGGATACATGGCTTCCAGTTTTCAGTCTTTTAGAGCAATCCACCAAGGGAAACACTCTCAGTATTAGGTAGGTACATCCTATTCTCAAGACTAATTTTTAAAAGGAAAATTAATTTGAGATAGTGACTGGAATAAATCTCACATACATTAAGTACTCAAAATATCACCCATGCTTGGACAAAATTTCCCATTTCACAGCTGATTTGTAAATCTGCTGGTGCTTGTATTTCTCAGTTTGTGTTTGCCACCTCTGTTTTCCTCTGTAAGTTCAGGTGAGTATGTGAGTGTCTTTTAAAGTAGCTCAGAAGCTTTTCTGTACCTGAAATTAATCAGTAATACTGTAATCAGTTATAGTGAGCAGCAGCAAAACCACACTGCAGACCAGGATCAGAAAGTGCTGCTCCAGAGAGGAGTGACTGAAGTTCATCAGCTCAAGGAAAATGCCTTGGGACTGCTTTCAGGAACCACTCTCCAGGACAAGTTTCACCAGAAAAAAATTTTGTTAGCCCATCTTGCTTCTGCATGTGTTTAAGCAGCTAAAAAACAGGTGACAAGTGCACACAGCAGCTGAAATCCTCACTCCTGTGCTTCTGGGAAATACAAAAGGTGATCAGGTTGGTACTGCTGAGAGCTGGGCTCTCTGCTCCCCTCCTCCAAACAGGGGGAGAATTAAAGGGAGGAAGAAACCTTTGCTGCTCACCTCAGCTTGCACTGGTAGCCATGCAAATACAACATTATGAAGCCATTTATACTACCATCCATTAAGAGTTCTTATTGTAAATAACATTTTTTTTTCCTCTGGCACACCTCATCTCACTGGAAGTGCCACTAACACATTAGTGTGTAACCCAGCTAAGGTTTGCAAAGCCACCTTCAGCTTGAATAACAACCTGAGGGTGGAAAAAAAAAAACCAAACCAAAACCAAACACTTGAACTATAATTAGAGGGGTGGGTAAATATCCAGCAGACTTTGATGGCAAAGCAGGGGTGAAGGAGCTTAACACCACTTGGGGTTTGTTTTGTGAGAAATTAGAAAGCAAACTAGAGCAACCCTGCCTGGCTATGGTGGGATGCCTAAGGAAAAGTCAGGTACCTGGGGGAATGGTGTGAGCTTGCAAATTTTTAAAGTGCAGTGAGTCAGAAGTTACAAATTGCAGCATCCCACAGGCAGAGCAGAGGCTGGCTGCCCTCTGGGCAGGGTGCTGAGGGTTTTACCAGCACCTCAGAGCAAAGGCAGGCTGGGCTGGTGCTGGGGACTGGGCACCTGGGTAACGGGGGCAGAGAGGGGACAGCAGCATCAGGTGCTTCTGCAGGGTGATGGGGGCTTCTGGGGTCCTGGTGTGCAGGTTGGGTGCTGAGACCTGGGTCCCCACAATTGGTTAGAGCAAGCTGACAAAAAGAAGCTAATATCACACCTTCATTTTGTGCATGGATGTGTCCCTGGTTTCTCACAGAATCATTATGCTGGGAAAAGATCTCTGAGATCATCATCTCTGAGATCATCAAGTCCAACTCTCAGCAGAGACTCTCTGCAGAGACTGTGGTACCAGGAGAACCTGGAGCTTGCTCCTACCTTTGCCTTCCAGAGGGAAAGGGAGGCATCACCTGGCTCTTCTCAGCAAGGCACAGTGGAGCAGAGAGGATCCCACTGCTCACTCCTGCCCTGGCATCAGCGGGACGTGACCTACACCCCAAAGGCTTCACTAGAACAACTGCAACAGGCAGGACTGTAAAAAAAATATCTTGTCCACAAAGTATGCAGCTGTGCCAGAAAAAGGCACAGCATAGCTCTCATACTGGCAGGAAACCCTTTTGCTGCTTTGGTTACTGGGTTAAGCTGCACAGGCTAAAAAACTTCCCCTGGTAAGAAGTGTATTTAGGAGGGTTGCACTCTGCCAGCACAGCCACATCTGCAAAAAGCTTCTTTACTAAAGACAAAGGCTGAGTTTGCCAGTGCTTGCAAAAGAGAGAGAGATCAAGACCTGGTTTTGAATTTTAAATTTGTTAATTTTAAAATTTAAGTCCATTCAACCCAGTGGCCACAGAACTCTGAACGATGAGCAAGTCCAAAAGCAGAGCCAGCGGCAGGCACGGCTGCTGGAGGCAGCAACAAATCTGTCTCTGGATTAGAGCAACAACTGATTTTCAGCTGAAATCTGTCTGACATGACAACAAGGTGGGGGCAAACACGTCAAGGCTGGTGTCAAGACAGCCAGACAGAAGCTGTTTGAGGTGAAATGTTTTCTGTCTCTCATTACTTCAGGTGTTCCGTGCGACCGCAAACCAAACGCGCTCCAAGTTTGCAGCTTGTGCAGCAGCTCTCAGAACTTGCTTTTGGTTGGAAAACCAGAGTTAAGAATGGTCTCGAGCATGAGGGACTGTTCTAAGGTGTTCTTTGAAATTTATGAGGGGAGAGGAGAGCTCAAACTCATTGCACAGCACGTGACATCAAATGTCTGAGATCTTTCGCAGTTCTCTACATTATTAATTTTGTACCTTATGGCACTTTGCTCCTATTATTTTCTCCTCCCACTCTTGTTCTGTGATGAAAACCCTGCAGTAAAAATTCAGGTTGATTCCTTTTATTTTTTCTACCTCCTGCTGCTGTTCTATCTGTCAGAACTGCCGCAAGAAAAAAAAAAAAAAAACTGTAGCAAAACAGCCTAATAAAAATATTGCTCTGCCCCTCGTGATATTAATATTGACAGAATTTCACATCTCCCTGTCTCAGACAGTAAACAGCTCTTAATTTCCATGTTCCAACTATTATTTTCTCATCTTCATGGGGTAGCAGAAAATCAAAACCACCCACCACCTTCTGCACAAAAGCCACCCCTGGAGCTGCACAAAGAACACCATCATCTTCCAGTAGCTTCAGTGATACAGTTTTCCTGACTTGTTTTTTCTTTTGATTTTTTTTTTCTTTCTACATAGCTGTTACTGTCCAGTGCAAGGCTAGAGACAGAGCAAAATACCAGTTTCTACCTGCCCTGTTGCCAGAAGGGAAAGGTGCTGTCTCCTCTGCAAATTCTCCTCCACCACTTGATCTGGAAGCACAATGCAGGAGGGAATGGGGCAAGAACCAGCAGCAACATCACAAGAACGAACAAATCTGTGATCTCTTCTTTTTGCCTTGTCCAGACACAAAAATGTTATTTAGTCATCTATTTGAGAATATAGAACCAAAAGTGAGTGCCCTTTGTAGCTAACACCATGTATGATCAGTGATGGATGGCTTGCTAAATATTCAGGTGAGCATCTAAAAATGTCAATCCCGATTACAAACTTTGAGCTGCAGGCAGGAGTATTGAGATTTAGGGGACTATATTGCTATATTGCCATCTAGTGTCCTCAAACAAGAGAGAGAATATCTAATTACTGCTTCATCTCAGCCCTTCTCTCAGCAGGGTCCACAAGTGGGTTTGTTGCTGAAGAGCATGTACGTGTGCCCAGCCTTTGTATCATAGAATCACAGAATCCTAGAACTGGCTGGGTTGGAAGGGACCTCAGAGCTCATCAAGTCCAACCCTTGATCCACTCCCGCTGCAGTTCCCAGCCCATGGCACTGAGTGCCACATCCAGGCTCTTTTGAAATATCTCCAGGGATGGAGAATCCACCCCTTCCCTGGGCAGCCCATTCCAATGGCTGATCACCCTCTCCAGAAAGAAATTCTTCCTAATGTCCAACCTAAACCTCCCCGGGCACAACTTGAGACCTCTTGTGCCCTCTTGTCTTGCTGAGAGTTGCCTGGGAAAAGAGCCCAACCCCCCCCTGGCTCCAACCTCCTTTCAGGGAGTTGGAGAGAGTGATGAGGTCTCCCCTGAGCCTCCTCTTCTCCAGCCTCAACACCCCCAGCTCCCTCAGCCTCTCCTCATAGGATCTGTGCTCGAGTCCCTTCACCAGCCCAGTTGCCTCCTTTGGACCTGCTCCAGCACCTCAATCTCCTTCCTGAGCTGAGGGGCCCAGAACTGGACTCAGGACTCAAGCTGTGGCCTCACCAGGGCTGAGCACAGGGGCATGCATCAAGGTTGTACTTTCATTAAGTCCATTAAAAACTAACAGAAACACTGAGTTTTCAGACCAGGCTGGCAGAACTTACATGGGGACAACAACAAAGCTCCCAGAGAATGTGGCCAGGGCCATGCAGTTTGCTGAATCTTGGGGCTTTGAGAAAACATTGCCTTAGGAGGCCAGAGTTACCTGTTTGTCTGCATGGGGACCTAGAAGTGGACAAAAATCAGCCTTGGGGCAGCCACACCATGAGGAATGTCTGATATAAAACCACACAGTCCCATAAGACCATTAAGTCAAGGGTTGGACTTGATGATCTCAGAGGTCCCTTCCAACCCAGACAATTCTGTGATTCTATAAGTTGGGATTGCCTAAACAGGGGATCACAAAGATGCCCCATAAAGGGGAAAGAGTGGGATTTTCTCTCAAACCTTAAGGGCGATGTGGAGGGGATTCTGCTTCATTTGCATTCAGGGTGACATTTAACTTCTTGGAGCAAAGACAGACATAACACTGAAGTTAAGCACATCTGAACTTGGAGAGGACACTAACACTGACTCCACAGGGAGCAAACCCCAAACTTCCTCCTGCTCGTCCTCCTTAGCATCCCCATTGCCTTGAAAGCAAAGCCACCCACAGAAGACAAATGCACTGACAATAAGAACACCTTGCAATGCTTTTATCTCAGCAAAGATGTAATAGCAGATGTGCAGAAGCTCAGAGAGGTTAACCTGACTTATTCAAGGTTGCAGGACACGGCCACGAATAGACCCAGACCTCCTGGCTCCCAGTCCTGTGCTCAGACCCCAACAGAGCCTTCCCCTCAGCAAATGTGCTGAGAAGTTGCACAACCTGAACCTGCTGGTTCTGCTTCTCTCCCTGAAGTTCCTGACAGCAATCCATATCCAGAGACTTCAAACTCAGCATTACCACGGCCATCTCTGGGTGGGGAGGCATGCACTGTCTTTGGCTTCTGTAATTAAGTCTGATGCTGCATCAGGTTTCTTCGAGACAAAAATCTGATCAATGATGAAGAGCTGAGGTGCCCTGTATCCCCAGACATCTTTAATGATAGGCAGTGACTGTCAGGGTTATCCATGAGCCTTAAAACCTGTTACTTGAAGATAATTTTATTGCCACTAATAGCTTAGGTTAGGTACTACTATTTATTGCAACTTCTGAGTTGACAGAATCCTATTCACTTGGTTGGTTTTCATCTTAAAAGGCCACAGACAAAGTTTCCTGTTTTGGTGGGTTTTTTTGTTTGTTTGTTTGTTTTTGTTTTTGTTTTTTTTTTAATGAGGTTTTCCCTTTAATGCAGTCTGCTGAAGGAATGATTCTCCCTCTCCTCACTGATTTTTCATTCACTCCCATTTTACAGACTCAAGAACCCAGCTGCAGCAGCACTTCTTAGCTGTCAGGAGAATAGTATTTTAAATCTTGAAATCTATTATATAAAATTGCTTCATACTCCAAGTTCTTTTTTAAATCTGATTCCACAGAATTGTGTGAAAAGAGCAATTCAAATTCCTTTCTTCTTTTTTTTTTTTTCCCCCATTTGGAATTGGAGGAGACCAAAATTACTTGGGTTCTGGTCTACTGAACTGCTGAAAGGGTCTTGCTGTGAATTTAGTAATAGGAAATGAGCAAAACCCAGCAGAGGAATAAAAGAAAGCAGTCTATAGATGGAAGGTCTAACCGAGCCATCATTAGTCTTGGCTTCCAAAGTGATAGCAGGGACAGAATTCTGGGGATAATTCAACAGAAATGAGTCCCTGAATGAAATTTACATTTCTAGTAGAAAACATAAAAATGTATTTTACTTCTCAGCATATGAGTGTGCCACAGTATAAACACCAACTACACTGAAGAAGAGAGATGGGTGACTTAAAATTGCCCCTGCCTGTTAGGCACTCTGCAGAGAACACAAATGGTCTTTAGAAGGAAAATGTCTTTTTTTTCTTAATTTCTCTTCTCCTGTCTTTTTGCTTCAGAGGTTCTAAACCTGTGAACCCCAGATGCCCTCCCCAGAACAGGAGCTGCTGACCCTGCAGGATGAATCTGTGCTCCTGCAACACCTTCCCATCCCAGAGCTTGTTCTTCAGGACACAGCATCCTGGCTAAAACACAAGTCAGTGCTGAAGCACAGGGGACCAAGAAGGACATGCAGAGGAAAATCTTAGTATTGGTGTCTTAGTATTTCACTTTCCCACTGGGAAATGCTGCAGGATAAAGTAATTGCATCCCCAGTGCTGATCGTGCTGAAAAGAATTGAGAATGGAGAAGTTCTAGGAGCAAGTTGCAAAAGTGAGTTGACTGAACAAAAAGTGCCTTAAGGGCCAGATATTTAAAAGCCAGAACCTAGCATGTATAGATTAGAAACTCCAGAAGCTGGTAATATGCCCAGTTTCCACTGAAATTAATGGAAAAAAAAAAAAAAAAAAAAAAGAGAGACTTAGGACCCCAAAGCTCCCTCAGTAACAATGTGTCTCTCTCTGCATGTTCAGGTGTTTCACTAAAATTCACTAAAAATTCTTTAAAATTGAAATGCCTGGCCTAAAGTCCAGCTGCCAGCAGTCAGTTCCATGTGTTGGATGGGTGCAGCACACAAAAGCTTTTAAAAATGTTTCTGCAGAAAACATTCAAAGCTTTATGAAAGAAACATACTGTCAGATGTTCCTTGACTAATTCAGGAGTCAAATATTCTTTTACAGTAAAAATAACCAGAGGGCAAGGTTTTCAGGGGTACATACAGAGAGGCAGATGTTTATTTAATTTATAGAATTGGTTTTAATCCTACTTTAAAAACAAAAATACCAAGAAAATTTGATTAATTTCACAGAAGCATATATACTCCTCAAGCAGGAGGGACTCTCCTTACAACAGGCCACTTAGCCTAATAACATTTGCCAGCAATATTCCTCTTTTAAGCATTTTGTAGACTTATAGCCCATTCAATACACTTGATATACCTGCTAAATGTCAACCAGAATCAGCTTTATTAGACACTGGTTATAATCTAAATACAGACTTCTGTAATCCTCTTTAATAGTTGCTGCTCTCTGCACTTGAATTAACCTTCATCTCAGAATAGAGAGAACCAATGAATATCCTGTTTAGAAATTATTTAGGTTAAGTCCTAGGATGTGTTACAAAAGATATGAAAACTGCAATGAAGTGTGAAAACCATTGAGTAAGTTTACCAGTAATATTTAGCTATGTGAAACATCCAGTTCTGGGCCCCTCAGTTCAGGAAGGAGATTGAGGTCCTGGAGCAGGTCCAGAGAAGAGCAAGGAGGCTGGGAAGGGATCCAGCACAAGTCCTGTGAGGAAGGGCTGAGGGAGCTGGGGGTGCTGAGGCTGGAGAAGAGGAGGCTCAGGGGAGACCTCATCACTCTCTACAACTCCCTGAAAGGAGGTTGGAGCCAGGGGGGGGTTGGGCTCTTTTCCCAGGCAACTCTCAGCAAGACAAGAGGGCACAAGAGGTCTCAAGTTGTGCCAGGGAAGGTTTAGGTTGGACATTAGAAAGAATTTCTTTAGGGAGAGGGTGCTCAGCCATTGAAATGGGCTGCCCAGGGAAGGGGTGGATTCTCCATCCCTGGAGATATTTCAAAAGAGCCTGGATGTGGCACTCAGTGCCATGGGCTGGGAACTGCAGCGGGAGTGGATCAAGGGTTGGACTTGATGAGCTCTGAGGTCCCTTCCAACCCAGCCAATTCTAGGATTCTATGATCCATAATTTATAAATATCCACAGAGCTTCTCAGCTTATTTCCCAATAGACATTTCAAATCAATAGTTTCATGTTTTATATGTATCATCTCAGCTGACTTGTTATAGATCTGATGCATAAACTTAAAATGCTTATTGCAAAGTAATATTTAACTAATGAAAAAAGCTCCAAACACAGAAAACTTGAGACAAAAGAAATACAGAATTACTGCAGTAAGAGAAACGCTGGATTTCATCTTGTAAGTGGATTAAAAGTTAATTAATTTTCACCTGAAAGCAGGATGAAATTGCAACATGGATGACACCCTCTGCTCTTCAACAAAGCAGCAAGAGTACAAACAATTTAAATACTTTGCAATATTCTCTACAAGCCTGTGGTCTGTAAGCTCAGGTATTTGTCAGCCTTGCCACTGCCCACCCCATGGATGCTCCTGACATCTGGGGCAGAAGGAAGCAGGAAAAGGGGCAAAGGGGGCTGGAAGAGGCTCTTTGGGCTCAGTTTTTTTCAGATCCATGATGTTAATAATGTTAATCCATGTCAAGCTGAAATCTATCCAGAATAATTGGCTTAGAGAGCCATGTGGGCCATCACCTTTGGAAAAACAATTTTATCTCATACTCTCAAAATGCAAAATTCTATTCAGATGCATGGTTGTGTTTTAAAGGTTTATCTATTCTTTTCTTGTCACTTGTTAAAGAGGGACTGTCATACCTCTAACTGAAGATATTGCTGAAATGCTGCTTTCAAATTGTCCAGGTTCTACCACCACCCAGAGCCTTACAGTTTTTTTCTGTCAATCAGAAACTACAAATGGAGTTTAGATTGCTGAGAGTGTTCCCCTTGGACCACTACAAAAACCTTCCACATCTTTAAGGTGAAGGTCGTGTGTACAGGTTCTGCTGCTGAACCAGCATAAAAACTGTAATCTGTTTGTTATAAATAATACTTTAAAAAAAAATCTGCCCTTTAAAGCAAGGTAAATATATTTTCCAAGAATAAATACTCTTGATTTATCTGGTTTCCCAAATAACCACTTTTGAGCTGTCTGTGCCAATAACAGTGTAGGATAAAATGGCCTTGATGTTTCTAAGGGGAATTATGGACAGATCACATCCTACCTCTTTCTGTAGCTAAAATTCAGCTCCAGGCTAGACAGATGCAGACTTGCAATACCTACACACAAGCTCAGGAGGCAGACTGGATCTTCTCCCATGTGATTAACATTTTATGAAAGTAGGGTGGCCTAAAAGTGAAATGTCTCTCCCAGTGGTCTTTCTGTCTTCAAACAGGGCCATTAAAATCCTGAACTATTTTTAGTGTTTCTATAGGATTTATTAAATATTTAACATTTAAGTAGGTAGGGAAAAATCACCTTGCATTGCTGTCAACCTGAAAAACAGCTTTTGTTTTGGAGTCTGGAATTCAGAGGTATATTGGGGCCAGCAGAAGCAAAGTAATGAGGCAACTTCATCCTGGAACTCAAGACAGTCAATAAATATGTCAGTAAAAAGTCAATAAATATGAATGCCCAAATGAATGAAGGAGCAGACACCCTGAAGCTCAGAGAAAGAGAAGGAAACAACTGAAATACAAGAATTTTGGGTTGAAGCTGGAAAGCAATTAAATGATAAAAACTTTGGAGGAAAAAGTCCCATCGTTCAAGTGATGCAGTCAAAAATACACTAAATTAAAAGCTAAAATAACAAAATCAAAGGAAACACTTTATATTACTAAAACAATATTTTAACTTCAGATAAAGTACATATATTCTGCATGCTGAAAAAAAATGTTTTGGGTTTGCAACAAGAAATTTTTCTATCAGGTTTTCAGCTGAGCAGCTGCTATTAAGATGGTAGCAAATGCCTAAAGCCCTGCTGTACCCCAGAACTACCTCTGGGTCTGCAGAACTTCCTCACAGGATTGTCCTGACATGCCCCACAGATCACAAGAGAAATTCCCATTTCTCTTATAAGTCACTTACACTGAATTTATGTTGAAGGGGACATGAGAAAAAGGGGTATGCATTTTTAAAAAGGATGATTAAATGGTAGCATCTGCATCTTATAGCATTAAAAAGACCTCAGGATTTCAAATAAAGTGAACCAATGGAGTGTTGAAATATCTTCCAAACCAATGGAAAGAAATATTTGGAATTCCCATTGATAAGAAACTGATTAGAGTCAATCACAGGTGTACAGTGCTTTGCAGAGTTTTGTCAAGGAAAAGTTGACATGCTGTAAATATATCTGAATATGCTTGGCACTTGGCAGTGAATTTAGTCATGATAAATTGTAGGAGATGGAAAAATAAGACTAATTGCTCTGTGAGAATGAAGCATTACTCACCAGAAATTAATGCATCTTCTGGGAAATAAATTAATGCTGCTGTCCTCTCTGAAATATATATTATTAGACTTACTAATTTAGAAAGTGACTTTTCCAACACACAATATTCAAGGACAAAGTATTTTCTAGTTATCTCTTATAAAAACAGATGAAACATTTAAATATGGCAGAACCTGTATCACTGAAATAACCTCCTATTGTTGATGAACTTCTAAAAATTAAACTACGTGGGAAGGGCTTTCTAGAAAGCAATTAAGTTTTGTGAAAGTAATCAGTGGAGTACCAAGTAAAGGAAGAAGGGGAACAGTTCAACCTAGGGCAAGACTTCTTAATGTGATGTGATGTGAGGAAGGGAGTATGTACATACCTGGGGGAATCACTGCTAAGAAAAATATTTAAACAGTGATCACTTAGGTCATATAGAAGGGGTAATGATTCATAAGAAAAAGAACAGTACAGTGCTTAAGAGGTTAAAATTTTAACTACTTAGGAAAACAGCTTCTAAGGAAGATTTGTATAGAAGAAGGAAAAAAACCAAAAACAAAAAACCACCTCAAAACCAAAAAACCAACCAAACACGAAAAAAAACAACCAAGAAACTGCAAGAAAGAATTCCAGGGTAGAGAAATTCAAATTTCTCTTGTAAATGTCTTCAAAAGGCTTCTTAAGAGTGGCTGAATCACTTTATTCTATTCTGCCACACCTCCTCTCAACTGAGTATATTTCAAGATTAAAGCAAATATACTGGAACAAGGGCCAAAAGGATCTTTAAAATGTTCAACCAAAAAGTGTGTGTTCCACTTTAGCTGCTGAAGTTGAACAATTTTTGGCCACTCTAATACTTTCTCTTTTCTCTATTATTTTACCCTCTCAGATGTATGCCCATGGCCCTCTTTCACTACAATTCAACTGAACCCAGAAAACTGAGTGAACTGTGAAAAAAACATCCTTCAAAGTGAAAACAAAGCAGGATATCCATGTCTGGGGAGCAAAAAAAAGTTGGATGGTGATGGTCACAGTGTAATCTTAGAACATAGAGGCTGAAAAGGTCCCAGTCCACAAAAGTGAACTCTAATAATTTGAGGCTTGCACTTAAGTCACTGCACACTGGGGGCATCAATATTGAGAAAATGAAAAAGTTTCCAGCTGTACCAGCAGAGATATCTCTGGGTGAGTAGCAAAAGAAAACATTGCCAGCATGAGCAAACAGCTGTCAGACCTTCATGAAGAGCTCCTTCCTGTGCTTATTAAACAAATATAGATCTTTCTAATAGAATTTTGCCTGGCTCTGGCTCACCATTGCTCATTCACCATCCCCATCTGTGGGTGATCTTCCTATGATAAGAAGCTATGATTGTAGCTTTTACTAGCCAGATAAAATAAATACATATCAGCTATACATACTGGAGTTGCAGCTGTAGTAATAAAGCAAGAATTTTCCTCTTGTGAAAATAAAAGCTTGCCTGAAACCATGTTTCTGTCACTGACCCTAAGTTCTTCCAGCTCCAGAGGAAGAAGCTGAAGGAGCACTGATAAATGTTGACACTTTCAGAGCAGCAAAGTCACTCTGCTGTAGCAGAGCATCAAGGCTACTCACTCCCAACAAATATTAGTAAAGAAAAAAATGAAGTTTCTAAACCTTAGGAAGAAAAAGATGAGGTCCAAAGGAACACAAGCACTGACCAGGAGCATCATTCACCTCCTGAGAGGTGGGAAAAGACATAGGCAGGGATGATTCTCCTCACAGTTCAGAACCTGAGGACTGTCTGACTGGTTCCAAACCAAATCAGCTGTAATGTTCTCACAGCTCTTCACCAAGCAGTTTTTATGCTGTTCATTTTTATGAATGACATAAACCTGCAGGAAAGGGCTACCCAAACACTGCAGCTCCAATGACTTTGTGTGATTCAAAGCCTTCTCAACTTGATTTAAGTTGTACAGACTGAGCAAAAATGGGCTAATGATTACTGCTCCAGGAGCTGGGTCTGAATATTCTCCTGTTTTGCTAAATATTCCTGCTTTTGTCTTCAGGTTCCTCCAGATAATTTATCTTCATCTGCTCTCCCAGGGATAAAAACACAGCTCTGGCTCCCTCATTCTGCTCTTCTTTAAAAAAATCAGTAAGCATTTGCAAAGTTCACTTGAGAACTGACCCTGTGTTACACCACAGATGCTTTTCTTCATGGTGCTGGGTACTCAGCCTCACAGATAATAAGGGGCAAGGCAGAGTCCTTGCTCTGGACTGTTTCTCCTAAATAAATGATCTTTTCATCAGAGCTGGCTCTAACAAGCTCTTAGCTGGAATTCTGTTATCCTCTCTTGAATTTTGAGTAAAAAAAATCCATAAGGAGTTGAGATGACTGAACACAGCTCTAAGATGCCAGCTGTAGCCAGCAAGGTCTGAAATATTTTGGTTCAATACATGGAAAAGGTGATACACTGGCTGCAAATTATCATAGAATCACAGACTACAAGGTTGGAAGGGAGCACAGGGATCATCAGCTGGTTGCAGCCTTTCTTGGCAAAAGGTTGGACCAGATGATCCCTGAGGTCCTTTCCAAAAAAAAAAAAACTGTACACAGAAAAAATTGCATTGCTTTGCAATTAATCTCATGTTTTGCAATTGCTGCTGTCAAAAACCACATGTGGATCTTACTCATTCAAAACTTTTTGACAGCAGTTTACCTGAAAAAGTCTGAGCTCAGGCCCCCAGAACCACCTCCTTCATTTGCCTGAGCTGAGTTTAACTTGGAGGTGGATGGAAAAGCTGGTGTAGAGAAGCTGACTTTGCATCTTCTGTCTCTTCAAGCTCCCTGAGTGCATTTGGGGGCTGTTCTAAGGGGGCCATTGTGGGACATTGGACAGCGGGATGGAGATCCATGATGTGGTTTGAATCTACAGGTCAGGACACCTGGAAAATAAAAAGGTCTGCATGGGGCCACAAGGATACCTCTATCTTATCAGGAACAGCGTGGCCAGCAGGTCCAGGGAAGGGATTCTGCCCCTGTGCTCAGCCCTGGGGAGGCCACAGCTTGAGTCCTGTGTCCAGTTCTGGGCCCCTCAGCTCAGGAAGGAGATTGAGGTGCTGGAGCAGGTCCAGAGAAGAGCAAGGAGGCTGGGAAGGGATCCAGCACAAGTCCTGTGAGGAAGGGCTGAGGGAGCTGGGGGTGTTCAGTCTGGAGAAGAGGAGGCTCAGGGGAGACCTCATCACTCTCTACAACTCCCTGAAAGGAGGTTGGAGCCAGGGGGGGTTGGGCTCTTTTCCCAGGCAACTCTCAGCAAGACAAGAGGGCACAAGAGGTCTCAAGTTGTGCCAGGGGAGGTTTAGGTTGGACATTAGAAAGAATTTCTTGATGGAGAGGGTGCTCAGACATTGGAATGGGCTGCCCAGGGAAGGGGTGGATTCTCCATCCCTGGAGATATTTCAAAAGAGCCTGGATGTGGCACTCAGTGCCATGGGCTGGGAACTGCAGCGGGAGTGGATCAAGGGTTGGACTTGATGAGCTCTGAGGTCCCTTCCAACCCAGCCAGTTCTATGATTCTATCCCCTGTGTCCAAATGCAGGCATGTGTCCAGCTGATGGGGCAAAAAGTTTAGCTTATTCCCTCTCTGAACTCACCTTTCCTCTCCCTTTGGTTTGCAAGGGGCAAAAATTACACAGACACTGATGGAAATCAACAGCTTTTGGGATGATCAGGAGAATCACTTGTAGCAAAGTGAATCAGTTTTCAGGACTGTGGGTTCTGTCAATGTCTGCTTATGTCAAACTGCTTGCAAAAAAGCCATTTGTTAGCTTACTGGAAGATAATCCCTATGAGACTTTTTAGAATTATCTTGAGTGCTCAGTCCCTTTTCTTTACCGTAAGCTCATAAATGCCCAGAGACATCACTAAAAAGTTCAATAAATGATGGGAATACATTAGCAGGTTCTGATCCTTTGTGTCACTTGAGTGAAAAGAATTCTTTCAATGTGAAAAACAACCCCTAATCCTTTCTTTCTGAAGAAGTACGAGGTATTAAGACCTTGTGTTGATGTTAGAAGAGTGACAGAGCATCACTTCACACCACTCACCACAGGGCTAATTTGAAATCACAGCTGCAATGTTATTACTGAGAAATGAGCAGGGTGTTTTATTGTAGCCACAATAAAACCTCTTGAGCAAATTTTGCAATAATTTAACTTTTTAAACTAGGTATCTCTCTTGATTTTATTTTAAATTCCATCTAAACTTCAAACCTGAAATATAAACGTGCCATGACTTTGGGAAGCTGCTTGGCAAAACAATGGCTACACATATTATTATTTGTAAAATTAAAAAAAAAATAACCACAACACCAAAACAAGTATTTTCAAACTCCACCTGATTTTTTTCTGTGGTTTTGGGTGTCTGCTTTGTACACAGGAGCTCTGGGAAGCAGTAAAAGAATATACAGTGATAGTTCTGATACATCCTTCTGTCTTCCAGCTGTTTGCAGCTTAAGAAATTTGTGAGGCAGAGAATATCTTCCTTTTGTTGCTTAGGAGACCCTTTCCAGCTGTAAATTTGTAACATTTTCTGTTAAATACAGAATCATACAATAGCTTGAATTGGAAGAGACCCATATGGATTGAGTCCAATTCCCTGTTCATCCCAGGACTACCTAAAACTAAATGATGTGACCAAGAGCATCATCTACACAACAGGGCTTCTCACGTCACACATCTACATCACTTCCAGACAGGGGTCTTGACTTCTACTGTCACAACAAGAAGTACTTTTTAAGGGAAAAAAATGCACAGTGATCCTATTTCCTTGCCATGAACTTTGTGGTCTTTCTGGATAAAACATCTGTTTTAAGAAAGGTCTAATTTTAGTAATTTATTTTGTAACTTTACTGCTCTTCCCCTTTGCCTGAATGTTATGGGAAGAGTGTTATGAAAAGTAAACATTTCTCCATTCTTCTAGGATACAGGAACCTGGGGCAGAGGGATGGGGGCATCCCTACCCCAGAATACAGAGATGCCCAAAAGAAAGAGAAGGAAAGAATATCCTTGTAACACAGCCATGGAGCTGCTATACTTCTATTTAAATATTAATGTCTAGATCCTGAAAAGCATCAGCTGCTGTAGATAAACAGAGGAGGAAACAGATATTTAGAGGAGGAAAAGTGGGAGCATGGGTCCTTTGGTCAGGAGGACTCCAGTGGCTGATATTTTGGGGCTGGTGGTTGCACCCCAGGAAGGTTGCACACCTGGAGAGCAGCACTACAGAAATCTGCAGAGAAAAACCTCAGCAGCATCATGAAGGTTGTCCACAGAGGCTCCTGACTAGAGGAGAAATTTTGTCTCTTCTCTTATTTTGTGAAAAATTTAGGTTCTTCCAACTTACACGTCAGTTTTCATCTTTTGAAGTAATGTACAATGAGCAGATAACTAGTTCAGATCAATTTAAATTACTATTTATAGGCTGGAGATCTATTTCTTCCAAATCAGCTCATACCTTCCTGCTTTCAAATGTCTTCTGAACAAAGCAGAGGAAATCTATCATTCAGGAATGAGATCTGGGCTTGTGTTTGATAATTTCCCCAGAAGGAATGAAAAACTAACATAAAGAAACCTTTGTATCATTGGACATTTCAGATAAGAGCTGACAGAGTCTTCTTGTGTAAATCAAGAGGCATCAGTGGACTTATTCATACTATAAAAAAAATCAGACTAATCCAAAGTTCTACATAATGAGCAAATAATCCTTCTCCCCCAGCCACTCAGGAAAAGCATCTCCAAGGCTTTCAAGAGGCAACTGTATATATTTATTTTTTAAAACCTTTGTTCCTGTGAAATGCATTCATGCTCTTGTTCTGCACCCACATGAAAAATGCTGAGAGCCCCTGAACTGTCATTACCAAGCTGTTGATTTTCAGTAGCACTTTTTATTCTTCCTGATAACAAGGAATGCTCCAGGCAGGAATCACTCCAGTGCCATCACAGGGAACAGGCTTGGGTATCATTTGACTGGGTATTATTTAAGACTCTCAGTCCACCAGGTGTTGCACCTGGATTGCTGTGCATTCCCCACCCACTCCCCTCAGATGACAAAACTCATTTTATGTGTAATTGTGCACATGGGAATCATGGCACCAGTGACCAGATGAAAGTGTTTTTATAAAAATCACATCACACAGCAATGAAAGAATGAGCAGCTCTCCAGAACATCATCTGCAAAGTCAACAGAGCATCTTGTTCACTACATCACTAATTAAAGAGACCACCAGACTCAAAATGCCAATAAACTAAGTTTGTCTTCAACTTTTTAACTACCACAGACTTGCATATATATTTTCTGTGAAATAAACTTGTTGAGACTGGCAATAGATAAAATCATGTCTTTTTACTTGCAACTGAGGTCTATTTTTAACAGCTGCTAAAAGCCCTATCACACACTGGATAACCCTGGGAGGTGCTCTAAAAACCAGAATGAGAATAACACCCCTGGCCCAATGAACATGGAATCACAGAGTGGTAAAGGCTGGAAAGGACCTCTGGAGATCATCCAGACCTGGTAAAGCAGGATTGCCCAGAGCACATTACACAGGATGGCATCCAGGTAGGTTTTGGATGTCTCCAGAGAAGGAAACTCCACACCCCCCCTGGGCAGCCTGAGCCAGGGCTCTGTCACCCTCACAGGAAAAAAGTTTTTCCTCATGTTCAGATGGAATTTCCTGTGTTCCAGTTTATGCCCTTTGTCCCTTGTCCTGTCACTGGGCACCACTGAAAAGTTTGGTCCCATCTTCCTAACACCTGCCCTCCAGATCTTTATATTTCTCTCCTCTCAGTCTTCTCCAGGCTGAACAGACCCAGGTTTCCCAGTTCTTTCTCACACCAGAGATGCTCCCATCCCCTAATCATCCTCACAGCTCTGTGAGGATCCTGAAAAAATCCTGAGGAAGGGAAGATGGATGATCAAGAACACAAAAACAAGTCCACCTTAGCCAGTCAGTATGTCAGACTCTGTATCTTGAAATTTTTGTAAGATTCGTAATTTTTGTAATTTGTAAGAAATTTTTGTAAGTAAGGGAGGGGAAGAGGTTAGGATTTGCTCTGTGACTGTTCAGATTTTTCACAGCAGAAGTTCAGGAGTCTGTGACCACAGCTGAGCCATGCTACTGTGGTTGATTCCTACTCATCCATATGCTCACACCAACTCCTGAAAACATAGATGTGGAAGCAAAAATCCTCTCTGTGGTATATTAAAAGCACCACGAAGAGCATTAACTCAGAGAATGAATTAAACCATATAAAGTTATTTCCTGCACTGCCACCTTCTGTTCACATACAATTCCTAATCCTAAGAATTCCTCAACCTTTATTTGTGTCAGTCCTGGAAACTGATTCACCCTATGTGTAGTTTAACAACTGAGCATCTCAAACATAGGAGAAGCTGCTCCTCACAGGTTTTATCATTAACTTCCTTCCTGCAACTCCTGGGAGTCCCAGAGACCTCAATTCAGAAGCCAAATTCTTCTAGAGCTGGAAAACACCCCAAGCTGGCAAGACCACTTCATGGGAAATGGGAAAAGCCCCTGGAGAATGGATGAACGTGCTGGATTTCAAAACTTTCAAGCAAAAGATGTTGCAGAAAACATTCAAGCAAGTTACATTAATCTGATTACAACTGGTCACTAGAATTTATGTACAAATAGAGATCTGGATTTTATCTCTTTCTACTCATAGTGCTGGAATTTATAAGCAGCTCCCCTCTAAGTGCAAAAACCCTGGTGAGAAAAGGCAAGCAGCCTCTGTGTGGTACAGCACTAAAGTAGGTCACTTTTATTCTATAACAGAACACTTGCAGAATTCCAAGGCATCCCACAGAGGAAAGCACAGGAAATAATTATGCAAAAAAAAAATCCTGAAAATTATCCTGAAACTTGCAGCCTAAGTGAGAGAATTCCACTGAAGCTGAGCATATTGTGGTCATTTTGCCAATATACCAAGGAACTAGATGCCCTTCTCAAACCCAGAAAGCAGCAGATTAGTTTATAAATTTCTGTTATTTATATTCAGATGTACTTTGAAAGAAATTTAATAACCACAGAAAGCACAGATGCCAATGGTGCATCTGAACTGGAGCTTATAGGTAGGAGATGCACCTACAAAGTGCTGTGTAGCCCTGGGAAGCTGAGGGTGTACACAGGGGCTTAGCAGGACACAGAGCTCCATTTCATTGAAGATCACACATGAAGCATCACTTGCTACTCATCTAGGGCTGGAGAAGCTTAAATGGTTTTGTTTTCTGCTCTGCCACACTCCTCCTAATGAGCATCACCAGGCACTGCTCATCCATGCAGTGTTTTGTGAGGCTACTCCAGAGAATGGAGCTAAGAGTATCCCTTCCAAGGTGCCCAAGTTACATGGGCTTGTCCTGGGGAACAGTGCATCCAAGAGAAGGCAGAGACTTCTAAAATTCAGGTTTTACCCAACTCATGAACAGCTTCCCTGCCACTGACCTCCCCAAACCACAAGCAGCAATGTCTGCCATGGCCTGGGAGCATCCTGTGATTTAATGAGGATGAGGAAGGTCAGGATACTGAGTAGGAGGTCCCTATGCTTGAGGCAGGAGGAGTCATGGAGCTGCCAGCCCAGGAGATGTGAGGATGTTGCTGCAGGGTCAGCAGCAGCACCAACCCCAGCCCTGCCTCAGCCCCTTCCAGGTGCACAAAAATGCTGCTGGGCTCTAAGTGCTGACTCCCTGTGTTCCAGCACTTCTGGGCTGACAAAATGTCCTCACTCCAGTGAAAGGCTGTTGGGTGCCATTCCCAGCTAGGAGGCCTTGACTTAGGTCACTAATTCCAGGATGGGAAAGGTCACTTCCATCAGAGACTGAGAGAAGGGCTGGGATGGGATGGTACCTCTGTAAGTTGCTTAGTCCAACCACTGCTGCCCAGGACCATACCCAGATGTCTTTTGACCACCTCACAGGATGGAAATTCCACAACTTTCTGGGCAACCTGTGCCAGTGTTTAACCACCCCCATCGGAAAGCCCCAGTGTGACTCTCCAGGGCCTTCATCACCTCTGGTATTCCCATCACCTCTGGTATTCCCATCACCTCTGGTATTCCCAGCCCAAGCAGCTGGGATAACACAGATGGCACTTGGCAGCCCTTCCTCCCCTCCACTCTAGAGTGCCACTTAGTTTCTTGAGTTTTAAGAGGACTTCAAGTATTTGAAGTGTGGATTTGTCAGCCCTTCTTTTGTCAAAAAAACCCCCCAAAACAGTTAAAGAACTGTTGTTTGTTTCTGAAGCCACAATAAATCCTGCCTAATTTTGATCTCCTATTTCTCAAGCCCCCAAACATCATCAAAAAAATTGTTGTTCAAAAAGCAAGATGGAAAGAAGCCCAGAGGCAAGATAGAAGATGCAGAGCCTCCAGCTCCTCTGAGCTTGTGTTCTGTGGAATCCTGTTTGCTGCTGCTAGAATTCCATTAATATTTTGCCTACCTGGATATGTTGAACTAAACATCCCACAAACAAATGCTCCTTTGGCAGATCAAGCCAAACACTAGAAAACTCTTTGGAAGAATGATGCTGTCTTCTGTCTTCCTAAACTCGGAGAGTGGCTAAAAAAAAAAACCAAACCACCTTTATTCCTGAAGTATGAAAAGTCTCTTGACATGAGAACCCTCTCAACAAAGTCAAGCCACAGATTTTGCTATCCTGAGCTTCATGTTTTGAGCAGGCACAGCCTGGCCATGACCAGAAGAGGGAGCACAAAGCCCTCTGCTTTTATTCTCAGGGCTCCATCACCTCAATATTTGCTGCCTTTTTTTTTTTTTTTTTTTTTTTTTTTTTAACGTGACATGTTCGGTTCCAAATAGTTTATGGGCGCTGTTTGGGAACTCAGAACATTCCTCGTCTGATAATGCATAAAATATGATGATAAATGGATGATAATCTGGGGCCTGAGAAATAGGAGATCAAAATGAGGTAGGATTTATTGTTGCTTCAGAAACAAACACACAAAAAAAACCCCAAAACTCAAGTTATGACTTGCAATCCTTGAGCAAAATAAATTCTGGAGTATTAGATACTTAGTGTGTAAATAAATATATACATGTACAGATAGGTTTTCCTTCATCTAAAAGGAGAGTGAACATTTCTACCCTAAAGAAGGATGAAAGCCTCCCTTTTGCAGCTGAGGACACGACATATGGGGGGCTGTGAGGTGCACCTTTGGAAATCTCAGCTTTTCAAGACAAAATTAAAAGAAAATTGCTATTCCCTAGCTAGTTTCCAGAGGACAGGGAAGTATCAATGCATCTATGGGTATTGAGATACAGTACCAAGAGAGAAACATGTTCTTTTGGCTGCAGAAAGTCCCAGTGCAGCAATGAACACTACACAATCTTTATGCAAAGAATTGTACCAGCTTTGTTAAGTTTTCATTATTTTATTATTCTAGCTACTGATTTTCAAGCCCTCCCCTCTCATAGGATTTTTCAACTGGTAGTTCTTGGTGATTAAAACACCCAACATCCAAGAAAGAAGCAGATGCAAGTTCTGACTTTCCTAGTGCAGTATAAAGTGAAATGAAAGCCTGGGGGTATAGTCCCAAAAATCTAAGACATAGCTGACTAGGAAGGCTTCTGTTTTCCAATGAAGAGAAGGAGGAGAAGAAATAAAAAAATCTCCATCTCTTCTTTCACCACAAGCTGAACAGTGTGAGAGCTTCAAGTTCCACAGAGAACCAATTAGGCAGAAGTGGAAACGAAAGCCAGAGCCCCCCAGAAGCACACAGACCTCTCATCAGTGGCATCCACAGCATCCAAGCCAGTAAGCACCAAGAAATGGCCTCAGGAAGACAGCAAGGCTCCTCATTAGGGCTCAGACTTGAAAATGATGCTAACAAATCCCACTCCTCTCATCCAAGTCTCTCGTTCAATCCTGCAGCTGGAAAAGAACTGGAAATCCTGCACAGCTGTGTACATAAATCTCACAAGCCTCAAACCAGCTCTTTTCTTTACGTATCTTGGACTGGGAAGGTGAATCCAGACCCACTGCAAGCACTATGAGGGATTTAGTGAGCATGCTGCCACCAAGCAGCACCAATACCCAGGTTTCTCAGAGCATAAGAAAGGATTTGGGGCTTGGAAGGCACAGTGCTTTGCTCCAGTATTGCACAATAATGTTTGCCAGTATTCAGTGTTGCTGTCCCGAGAAGAAAGAAGTCCCTTTACCCCCCAGCTGGTCACCAGAAATAGAAACAGGAGCCTTCACAGCCAGTGGCAGGTCACACGTGGCCCATTTGGCTCTCAGCTTTAGGCATGGAGAAACACACTGGATGAGTCCCATTGAGTCCCATGAGTCCCATTGAGTTCATTTCCAAGTACTCTGGTTGGGTGAAAAAGTGCAGCAATGCAAAGGAAAAATGTTTCCATCAATTTTAAGGAACACTTGAACTTGCTAGGATGCTGTGAAGTCACCTCAGCAGAAATCTCCATGGACTGTGTCAAACTACTTTTCCTGGGACTGCTGAGTCTTAGGTTCACCCACCTTTCAGTGTCAAAGCAACAAACAGAAGTAACAAAAAGGTGCTAAAAATTGTTATTTCTTCTTCAAGTCTCTCTTGTTAACTTTTCCCACGTATCCCCTCCTTATTGCTGCTGCTTCTCTGTCCTTCCTTTCCCCACCACCATTCCCAGCTTGGCCCCAGTGTTTGGGAGCAGCCTGGGCTGCTCCAGCCCCTGCAGCTGCCTTCCCAGCTGCCAAAGTCCTTACAGCAAACATGCAGGTAGAAAGCTTGAGAACAGAGCAAAGTTTTTCCTCAACACTGCCACTGCCACCTTTTTGGAGCACACAGCTTGAGCTCCCAACTTGTCCTCAGGAAGGAAGAATCTACTGAGTCAGTACAAGTCTTCTACACTGCCCTGTGAAGTGTCTATGAAGCCTTCTGCTCACAAGAGTTTGGATCATTTATCAGTAGAAAGCCTTAATTACATTAACACAGCTCCCTTCACCCTTTCATATTGTTCTGGGTATAAATTACGTGTAAAAAAATATCTTCTATTGCTTTTTCACATTGCTAGAACTACAGAAAGAGGTTTTAATGCAAATGAGAACAACACCCAGACTGCCTAAAATGTTTTATGTGCCTTTTGGTAGGACAAAACACAATTTGTTCTGATTTCTTATCTTTCATATCATCATCAAATACCAGCAACCCCATTTGTTTTGAGAACACTCCTGTGAGATTACACAGTAAAAGGGAAATTAAGGATCAAAGAGATATGAGACACAGATGTAGCCTTGTCACCTGCCCCCTGCTCATCTTCCAAGTTACCTACCAGCAGATTGGGTGTGGTTCTTCTCTTCAAGAACTGCATGAAAAGTCTCAAAGGAAGGTTTTCAGGGGACTCAGTGTGGGACATCACACCTGACTGATGGTTGGAGTTGATCTTGAAGGTCTATTCCAACCATGATGCTGATTCTGTTCTATGATAAAAGGACCATTAGGCACTGCTTTGCTGTGTGGGTGGCAAATCATAGAATCACAGAACCTTCAGGGTTGGAAGGGATCTTAAGATCATCTACATCCAACCCCCCTGCCACAGGACACCTCCCACCAGCCCAGGTTGCTCCAAGCCACATCCAGCCTGGCCTTAAAAACTTCCAGGGATGGATGGGGCTTCCACCACCTCTGTGCCAGGGTCTCACCACCCTCACAGTGAAGAAATTCTTCCTCACATCCATTCTAAAACTCCCCTCCTCTAGTTTGAAGCCATTCCCCCATGTCCTATCTCTACCTGACAGCCTAAAAAGTCCCTCCCCAGCTTTCTTGTAGATGAATAAATACAAAAAAAATCCATTTCTTGTAAATGAATAACCTGAAAGCAGCCTCTGGGTGTATCTCAACAGAGTGGTGAGCACTGCTGTGGGAACACCCACTAACTACACAAAAATGACAGAGACATTTCTGCAGATAGATACCTGCTGAGACCAGAGAGTACTGGGAGCTCCAACCCTCCATGGGGTTACAAAGGCTGAGTCTGTCCCTGGGAAATTCTTTCAGAGCTCCTGACTCCAGAGAGGACTCACCCAGGGCTTCCATGCAGCCCCTCCACATGGTACCAGATGGCCCAGCAGAGGCTTCCCCTGGGTGCTTCAAGATATGGAGTAAACCTTCAAAAATATTCATCCCTTTGCTTTCTTGCTGATCAAGTGCATGTTATCCAGACCAAGAAATATTGCAGCTGGTTTATTTTCAGATTGGATGTAACATTGCTAAACTTAAGAGCAGGCACACTCACCACAGTGGCAAAAGGAAAAAAAAAAAATAGGGAAGAAAACTGCCAACAGACTTCTAGGAAAGCTCCCCAAACCACAGATTTCTGTGAAGGCAGCAGGAAAGGCAATTCGGAATTGAGGGGAAAAAATTGTTCATTTTAGCTGACATGAAAAGGCAGATTTGAGACATTTAATGTGGTATGAAAATCCCAAAGCAAATGTCATTAACAGAACTGCTAGGAGAAAAAGTCAGGTTTTTCACCTGAGAAACACTTGCACTTAGACTCTACTATTAATTTGGATAATGCCAACGTTTTTCAGGAGTGCCCAGGAAGTACAGAATGTTCATCTCCACATAAAAGTCCCATCCTTGCAAGAGCATGTTACTGCTTTCCAGATCCATCAAATGTTTTATCTACCCTGCATTGTGGATTCAAACGTGTGCTTAGGAGAACCCAGGACTTTATAAAGTGAATTAGAGGCTGAGGGAGCTGGGGGTGTTGAGGCTGGAGAAGAGGAGGCTCAGGGGAGACCTCATCACTCTCTACAACTCCCTGAAAGGAGGTTGGAGCCAGGGGGGGGTTGGGCTCTTTTCCCAGGCAACTCTCAGCAAGACAAGAGGGCACAAGAGGTCTCAAGTTGTGCCAGGGGAGGTTTAGGTTGGACATTAGGAAGAATTTCTTTCTGGAGAGGGTGCTCAGACATTGGAATGGGCTGCCCAGGGAAGGGGTGGATTCTCCATCCCTGGAGATATTTCAAAAGAGCCTGGATGTGGCACTCAGTGCCATGGGCTGGGAACTGCAGCGGGAGTGGATCAAGGGTTGGACTTGATGATCTCTGAGGTCCCTTCCAACCCAGCCAATTCTATGATTCTATGAATCTATGAATTCTTTATATTCATTGACCCTGGTAGCCTGTATCTGCAATTAACATCCCTAGCCCAGCAGGGGCAGTGGTAATTAAAACTCCCACTAACCTGCTGGCCTCAGAAAGCAGAAGTTATTAACAAAGCTGAACAACTTCCTTCTCATGCAAGTGCCATTACTAAATTCATTTGCTGCCAGGAATAAACACTAAAGTCAAAACCTTCTAGTGCTCTCAAAGAAAAGGAAAAAATACAATCAGAACACATTACTTGGCAGCTCATATGCTATTTCATCACAGGAGAAAATTGGCTTGCAGACAAGCCACAGAAACTCCGAAGGTCATCTTAGTAATAAAAATATTAAATAATACAGTTCTGTCTTGAGAAACCTGTATGAGAGTCAAGAGAATCTCTACTTCATGTGATGAAGTTTAGAGGACACACAAGAAATAATTCTTAATTAGCTAAAACTGGGTCCTGGGCATAGTATTGGCACTTTAATATGGCACCTAAGCCAAACTGCCTGAGAGGAAGGGTAAATTAGCTGTAAACACAGCTGTAGGGCTACATTAAACTGGACATATACACAATTTGTTTAAAGCTGAATAGATATAATCTGACTCATGAACACCAGGAAATCTGCTGTGTGTGACCTGAGACCCTGGAAAACCAAAGTGTCACCTGATGAGAGGGTAAGACATGTCAGATAATCCTGCTGCTTGAAACTAAGAGGCAAAGAAAGCACAGCTCTAAAAGTTGTAGTTGTTGTAGTTCACTTTTCCCTGGGGCACTGTTTTCTGAAGCCTGGAATAAAAGCTACCTGAATTCAGCATCCTGAATGGAGCTGCCAAGCCACACCTGTTAGCAAAGTTGGTTGAGAAAATGAAAAAAATCCCTTTTTTCACACGCAATTGGTACAGCCAAGAACTTAGGGTTGCCAGAAGATGCCTCAAACAGTGATAACATCTGAATTTGAAACCATCTACAACTTTTTGATGGGTTTTGATGAATTTGGCTCCTCAGGGAGGCTCAGAGATAAGCAGAACCTTGTATAAAAATCTTTCCATGGATAAATGCTTATATAGGACAGCACAGAACACAGCTGTTTCTCAATGACAGGTACTATGTAGAACCCAAGAAGCTGGATGAGAAAGACCTCGACGTCAACATTCATCTGTTTTGCATGAAGTCCCAAGTTCATATACTGTTATTTCAGTGTGTGTTGGGATGATTCTTAAAAAAAAAAATATTTGAGAGGTCTCTGGAAAAAAAAAAACCCAGAGAATTCAGTATGTACACCACTACAAAAAGCTTCTTGCTATCCAGTGCAGGGCAGCTAGAATGAAAAACCCTGAGCCTGTCCTGAGCTGTTGCTCCTTACTTGATATTAAAAGTTCCCAGCAGAGGCTTTTACATCCCCTGGAGGCACAGGAATGTTAAAGGTATTTCTGTAAACAGATAAACATATTTGTATCTGTTTATGTCACAAAAGTCTAAGATCCCACAAAAACTCCTGCAGGAGCTTGGGGAACTTGAGGTGGTTTTTAAGTCAGGCACAGATAAGAAAGTTCTGATCTCTAAACCATGAAGAATTTCTCTTCTCAGTGACAGGCTCCCAGGATCCAGATGCCACTTGCCAAGATTTAAATGCTTTCCAGTGGTGTTGCTGCTTTCCTTGGGGAAGCAGCTGAGAGTTCTGCTTGGGAGCTGCCACTGCTACAGACCCCAGTTCTACACCATTCAGTCTACAGACAGGACTTAAAGATCAGGAAAAGTTTAAAGCACATAAATATTGTTCTCAGGGGAACAATTTAGAGTTTTTCCTCAAAGGATGGAGACTCCAGATGTTCTTAAAAGAAGCCAAAGTACCTGATCTGCTCCAGGGCAGAAAACTGCATGACATTTAATTTCTTTTTGTCAAAGATTGTTGATCTGTGACAACCTATTTGTCTCAAGGCTGAGAGTGGCTGCAAGGTTTATTCACACAGATTCCTTCTCCAACACAAGCACAGAGATAATTTTTGTGAGAAGTGTTTAAAGAAGCCCAGGAAAATGATCATAGTAAGAAAGTGATTGCAGTCTCTGCTTGTCACAAGAACAACAAACACTGCTGGAAACCTGTCCTGAAGTCATCCCAAAAAAGTTCCCAGAAGCCAAAAATCAACCTGAATTTCCACTTTCCTGCAATACATCCATAGCCAACTGCAATTTACTGTTGATCAGCAAGACAGGCAGGAGCTACACAAACTTGTCACCCGTGCCATTTGCAGACCTGACAAAAGAAGCAAGCATGAAGGATGACAAAAATGGAAATAATGAAGCACTTTGCACCTCTCAAGCAATGTGCTTGTCTGAAAGATGTAAGCAGGGGGTGGATGGATGGCATCTGATGCTGACTGGGGGCAGAAACAGATACTCAATACCAAGAAATATTTGTGAGTCTGCTTCACCACCAGCACCATTCTTCCTTCATATATAACCTCATAGTCATGCTCCATTGTCAAGAGTCCTACCAATGTTTTGGCCATGGATACCACATTAAATAGATTTTTTTTTTTAGTTGCCTTCATTAGCAGTATGGGGTTTATTATTTCACAATAAAAGCCTGTGCTGAACTAATAAATAGCTCATATCTCTATTTAACTGCTAAGCAAATCTCCCACAAACCTGGGGCAGAAACTGGGCAGCTCTGCAGTGAGGGGTTTTGCAGGATTTATGGGGAGAGGCATTTGCTAAACATAGTCTGCTTAGACACCAGCCTTCTTTTTTTCCTTTAAGGAAAAGTGGCATCTGGAAGAGCTGTATTTTAAGGAAGGCAGCCTAAAGCAATTTATTTTCTTAAATGGAGCCCAATCCAACACAAGAAGCAGCTGGGTTTTGTTGCAAAATTAGGTCTCAAATGTCACAAGTGAGCCCTTCAGGCATAAGAAAAGAAGTACTCAAGTCAGAGAAATCCTCTGTCTAGACATGCCCTCGACCCTGATGAAACCTTTGAAATCTTCTAAGATGACAGATAATAAATCTTTTTAATCCATCTCTTGGTGAGCCTCAACATCCCAGGTCCATCAATGAGGTCTCTAAGCCCTGATGCAGGTTTCTCTTTACCAGCTGACACAAGCTGCAGTGTGGTTTCTAGAAAAATATCCATGACTTCACCCCCAGAGAAGTTGTTCTGAAATCTCACTGAAAAACTTGCAGCTATTACCACCAAACTCTCACTAGGAACTGAAAATAGAAATTTCTTTTCCCAACAGACCTTTCATATTATCAGATTCAACACAGATTCTTCTTTCTAATGATGAGAAACTCATCTCCACCTTTCAGAAAAATCAACTCTTTAATTGGAGACTAAAGATTTACACAAACCTGGACATTTTCTCCAGCACCAGCTCCACCTGGGAGTTGAGTGCAATGTGTGAAAAGTGCAGACCAGTAAGTAAATTATGAAGGGATAACTTGCCATTCACCAGCCTGAAGCACTGAATGTAATTTTTTATGTATTTTGTCTTAGCAAGACTCCTTGGGTCTCAGAAGTATCTCCACTTTCCCTGAAAAGACAGACCCAAGTCAAACCAACCTAATTTTAAGTCTACAGCAGCACTTTTTCTCAGTGGAATCCTGCTAAAATCAACACCATGTTCTCTTAGCTTCCTCCTTGCAATTTAAGTTATTGTATTAAAAGTAAACACGTGTAGGGCAGGTTTGAAGTTTATGCTTCCTGCACTAAAATCCCACAGCCATTTCAATTCTATTTCTGTTGATCTACTGTGATGGCATTTTAACAATTTTTCCTGCCCCATTAATTGCCTGATGTGAAATTGAGCATATGATTTATGAGGTGCAAAATATCCTTTCTGTACTCAAGAAGTGAACACAAATTAACAGGACACCTGATTTTATCAGGTATTTTGTTCACTTAGATGGTTGTAAGATGTAACCCAAACAAGGGAAAAGTGCCCCATAATCTCATCTAGGTTCCCTTTCCCATGAAATGGGAACTTGATGATTTTTTGAGGTCCCTTCCAATCTGGGCTGTTTTCTGCCTCACAACGGGATGAGGTTCAACAAGGCCAAGTGCTGGGTCCTGCACTTTGGCCACAACAACCCCATGGGGAGCTCCAGGCTGGGCACAGAGTGGCAGAAAGGGACCTGGGAGTCTGGATTGACAGGAAGCTGAACATGAGCCAGCAGTGTGCCCAGGTGGCCAAGAAGGCCAATGGCATTCTGGCCTGTATCAGGAACAGTGTGGCCAGCAGGTCCAGGGAAGGGATTCTGCCCCTGTGCTCAGCCCTGGGGAGGCCACAGCTTGAGTCCTGTGTCCAGTTCTGGGCCCCTCAGCTCAGGAAGGAGATTGAGGTGCTGGAGCAGGTCCAGAGAAGAGCAAGGAGGCTGGGAAGGGATCCAGCACAAGTCCTGTGAGGAAGGGCTGAGGGAGCTGGGGGTGTTGAGGCTGGAGAAGAGGAGGCTCAGGGGAGACCTCATCACTCTCTACAACTCCCTGAAAGGAGGTTGGAGCCAGGTGGGAGTTGGTCTCTTTTCCCAGGCAACTCTCAGCAAGACAAGAGGGCACAGTCTTAAGTTGTGCCAGGGGAGATTTAGGTTGGATATTAGAAAGAATTTCTTTATGGAGAGGATGATCAGGCAATGGGATGGACTGCCTGGTGGGGTGGTAGATTCTCCAACCCTGGAGATATTTCAAAAGAGCCTGGATGTGGCACTCAGTGCCATGGGCTGGGGACTGCAGCGGGAGTGGATCAAGGGTTGGACTTGATGATCTCGGAGGTCCCTTCCAACCCAGCTAATTCTATGATTCTATGAACCACTATTTTCCCAAATCTGAAGAGTATGAAGTTTTTCAAATTTAATTGGCCACCCCCTTTCTGTACTCAGTCCCTTTATTCTGGAGAATTCGGTACACATGATGGATTATGCCCAAGGTACAAGTGCACAAGGACCACGAAAGTTCTTCAGCAAAATACATGAGCTCCATGCACCAGGATATTAATCAAATACAGATCCCATCAGGATGTTGCCAAATTTAACATAATCCATTTCACTGCTTAAGCACTCTGAGGCTCAAATAGAAAACAGAAAAAGAATTGTTGACTTATTTACACTGGGGGTTATAGGTATGCATACAATTATTATTAAAAAAACAAACCAAAAAAACCCCAAACTTCTTCTATTTCTTAAAATCTTGGAAAATAAAATGAGATCATAAACCATCACACCAATGTCACCAACCACAACAGTCTCTGTGCATGGCTCAGGCCTGATGGTGACTGAGAAGGGTCAGTGACAGCCGTGTCCCAGCACACGTGCAAACCCTCCTGAAGGGCAGATGTAGGGCAGGACCTTGTGCTGCATCTCCAGTGCCCACCCAAAGCAGGCAAACACAAGGATCCACTCTGTCTCCAAACACCCCTGAGCCACAAAACCATGGGAGATGGAGAGAATACTCCCAGGAGCTCCAGCTGCATGCCCTGCCTGTGACTCTGTGACTTACTGCTGGCAGGGTTTGAGATGGGATGCTGGGCTGGACAGACCTCTGGGCTGAACTTGTGGCCATTCTTGTGTCCTAAAGCTGGGTTGATGGCTTCAGATGTTCCACACTCACTAATTCACTCTGACAAGGGTTTGTTCTAACACTTCAAAATTCAAAACCGATTTTTTTACTTTTTTAAGACATTGTAAGCTGGGGAAATATTGCTCTTGCAGCTCTGCAATTGCTGCAAAAGAGATCACATTTGAAAATTTTGCTTCCATCCACTGACCAGTGACCCCCGTTTGATGCAGTAGATTGGAAGTAATGAAAAACAGGCAGAAAAAGACAGAAAACTGGGGTTTGGAAGTTTAGACCTAAACAAAGAACATTTCAGACAGACAGCTCCATGGGTGAGCTGATAGGGGCACTGCCTGGGTAAGGCAAACCAGAGGTATCAGTGACTCTCAGACCATAGCAGGGTAGATGGAGATGAACTCAGCCCTCCCCTTCCCCATCTTAATTCAAAAGCAAAGCACCAAAACCCCAAAGTTTCAGCACCAAAGCTGGAACAGTCACAGATTTGTGCACCTCCATACTGCCACTGCAAAGGTCAGATGTCCCTGTGCCACCTGGCAACTTAAAAAAAATATGTAGTTTTGAGCTCACAGAGATTATGAAGCCTACATTAAAGCATCAGCCTGGGGAAAAAAATAAACAAAGAAAAAAGAAACTTCGGTTTTTCATTTAAAAAGTAGAGCATAATTTCTACTGCTTCTGCCTAGAAGAATCACCTCAGAATCTCTGGGTGAGGATGGAGCCAGCTCCTCCTCACCTGAACTCTGGTTGAAAAACTCCCAAAGAGCAAGGTTAAAAAAGATGTAGTTGTTCTGTGCTTCTTTATTTTCATAACTAACAACTGTATAAAGGCTGAGACATCCATAGCAATGTGTATTTCAGTGGAGCAGACTCCCAGCCCCCTAAAGTATTGCAAAATTCATTACCAGACACAGGAACAGACTCTGGCCAGCTTATTAATTAACACCTGGGACAATAGATATGAGAAAGAACACTGAGAAGAACAGAGAAAAAAATAGGTAAATGTTGACTAATGTTAAAGGAAAGGTGAATTTTAAAGCTTACTGGTATTTCAAGAAAGAAAGAAGCTAGAATTTCAGTCTAAATTCTCCAGGTTGTATCTGCAGTTGTATTATTTACTTTCTCCCTCTTCTCCATTTCCTTGGTCAAAGTCTTCACTAAATCAGAACAGAAATTTACTGAATGTACAGGGTAACCTTCTTATAAACCATATATGCAAAGTGAGCATATTCTGAATAAAAGATGCTCATTTTCTCCTTCACTACCTTTGATTACAGGTGACTTTCATTGCTTAAAAAAAATCCATGACCAACTGGGACTGCTACATTGTATATCTAAGTTCAAGAAATCACTACACAGAGGAAAATATTTTAGCCAGAAATACAGTTTTTAAACTAACAGAATTTCTCCAAAATAGGCAAGGTGAAAGTAAAAATAAACAAAAAACATCTTGGTTTGTTTGTTTGGGATTGTTTTTTGGTTGGGTTTTTTTTTTTTTTTTTTTTTTTTTGGTTTTTAACCATATAGAACAAGTATTTTTTTAATAGAAAGGCTTAATAAATATAAGGCTTAAAACACAAAGATTCTCTAAAAAATTAACTCGAATGACTTTTTTTTAACTTCACTATCCCTTGAAATTCACTTATATTCTGTACTTCAGTAGAAAACCTTGCTTCATATCCTTCAATTAAAGAGTAATTTTTTAACATCAGGAAATTAAGACTAAGATAAAAGGAGATCAAAACTTAGCATTCCCCAATACATAGTCTTCTTGCAATACAAGTTGGAATGACACATTAACCTCCAAGTAAAATTACAAATCAACATACTCCAAACTACCATTAAAAATCCAATAATCTCCAGCCAAACATTCCAGCTCATTTCCAAATATTTTGTCTTACCAGGAAATAAAGTGTGCATGTCAAAAGAAAAAATTGAGAAGAGCTTTGAAGCAGTGAAAGTATTCAGCATGTTCTTGTAGCTTTGAGCAGCTGAATGACCCAATACAACATTTTCATGCACAGTAACTTTTCTAATGGTCCAAGGACAATGATCACAATGAGCAGCATTTCCTACAACTGCAGGCATTTCATTTTTTCCACTAAAAATCAAAAACCCAATTACACAATCGCTTATTTTAAGCTGTCTGAATTATGCAGACAGAGAGATCCAAGATTTATGATTTAGATGAGGGGACTGAGTCCATCATCAGCAAATTTGCAGATGACACTAAGCTGGGGGGAGTGTGGATCAGCTGGAAGGCAGGAGGGCTCTGCAGAGGGACCTGGACAGACTGGAGAGTTGGGCTGATCCCAACGGGATGAGGTTCAACAAGGCCAAGTGCCAGGTCCTGCACTTTGGCCACAACAACCCCATGGGGAGCTCCAGGCTGGGCACAGAGTGGCAGAAAGGGAGCTGGGAGTCTGGATTGACAGGAAGCTGAACATGAGCCAGCAGTGTGCCCAGGTAGCCAAGAAGGCCAATGGCATCCTGGGCTGGCTCAGGAACAGCATCACCAGCAGGTCCAGGGAAGGGATTCTGCCCCTGTGCTCAGCCCTGGGGAGGCCACAGCTTGAGTCCTGTGTCCAGTTCTGGGCCCCTCAGCTCAGGAAGGAGATTGAGGTGCTGGAGCAGGTCCAGAGAAGAGCAAGGAGGCTGGGAAGGGATCCAGCACAAGTCCTGTGAGGAAGGGCTGAGGGAGCTGGGGGTGTTGAGGCTGGAGAAGAGGAGGCTCAGGGGAGACCTCATCACTCTCTCCAACTCCCTGAAAGGAGGTTGGAGCCAGGGGGGGGTTGGGCTCTTTTCCCAGGCAACTCTCAGCAAGACAAGAGGGCACAAGAGGTCTCAAGTTGTGCCAGGGGAGGTTTAGGTTGGACATTAGAAAGAATTTCTCTCTGGAGAGGGTGCTCAGCCATTGGAATGGGCTGCCCAGGGAAGGGGTGGATTCTCCATCCCTGGAGATATTTAAAAAGAGCCTGGATGTGGCACTCAGTGCCATGGGCTGGGAACTGCAGCGGGAGTGGATCAAGGGTTGGACTTGATGAGCTCTGAGGTCCCTTCCAACCCAGCCAATTCTATGATTCTATGACTTGTTTGGATGCTGACACCTGAACTACTCATTCAACTTAGAAAAATGATTCTGCCTGATACTGAACCAACTCACTTGCAGGCTACACCTCCTGAACTCACATTTCAGAGCACTAATTCCACTAATAAATTAATTTTAACGTAACCTTGAAACGAATAATATTATAAATCAAGTGACAGCTCTTTGCTACTTGAGTGTGCTATGAAATAAGCTTTTGGAAGCTGTTTGACACAGAAGTTAATGAAATAGACCCTCAGCTACTCAACACTGTCACAGATGTCTCAAAGAAAAAACTGCAGGGGAGACAGGGTCATTTTTTTCTCCACACCTCCACTTCAAACTTTATTTTTACACTACTATCTTCAGCTCTTAACCCCTTCAGGGTACTCAGGTGCAGCTCGTAGGGAATCTCCTGACATGGATGGCACTTACAGGCAAACCAAACATCAATGGATTAAGTAAGCCTGTACATACAATAAGATTTAAACCATCATTACTTTAATTTTTAAGAGATTGGTGGTAAAACAGCCTTTAGAGTAGGCTTAAGGAATTTAATGTCTGACCTCAGTTAAGAAAAAATATATGGTGATAAGATCATTCATGTTAAAAAGAGGGTTTTTGGGTTTTTTTCCTGTCAAAAGACTGGCAGGATGGGTAAAGAGAAGAGTTATTTCAGGGACATCACTTAGGCTCTGGCAATTGGCTGAACAAAAAATTCTTCAACCTTTTAACTTTGGTAAGAAACTTCTTATGTTTTTTAGGTAAAAAGTGGACACAGGATAAATTTCATGGTCTTACACATTAGATCAATATTTAAAATGCAAAATACAGGATAAAGGCAAAAATATTCCCCTAATGTTTTTATAACAGTAAAAAGATTTAAAATAAACCCAAGATCTGGCACTTAGATCAGCAGAGCATTCCAAACTTTTACCTTCTCCCTGACAAGAAACAGGTTAGCATCAATATCAGTGTTCCCTCAGACAGACACTAAACACAACAAAATAAGGCACAGAGGGCAAGTGAGTTACCTGGAACCACATATAACAGAAGTGAGGAGAAAAAAAGAAAATCAAGATTTTTCTTGCTTTTATAATTTCCACCCACGTTTCATTCTGAACCCAAGGACTGTGAAAAAAAAGATGAAGAAGATCAATGGATTATGCTATCCCTGATCACTAACAAGAAGCAACTCAGGGAAAAGATGGATGTCCCTGAGAGGTAGATTCCAGCAAGTTCTAACGTGGGGTTTGTGGTTTGTTGTTTTTTTTCTTAATCCTCATAGTACTTTTCCAATTGACTAAAAATTCCAGCTGGGAGGATATCCAGGGCCTACCCCAACCATTACACAGCTGCTGCAATCACAAAGATGCCACTCCAGAGGAAGCCCATCAGATGTTTGCAATGCTTCTCTGCAGCATTTGCAGGGAAAACACACAGGTGAGAATCTAGTGAAGAAGTTTCTAGTTTCTTTCATCTATGAAAATGATCCTGAAACCAGCATCATCTGGTTAACTACTAGGAGCATGCTGAGGAATAGCTTTATAAACAGCACAGAGGGACCATCTTCTGAATTAGAATGCCACGAGTGACTTGCTCTAAAAAAGGGAGTGAGTCCACTTGAGTAAGATGTGAACTGGGATTCAACTCATGTAGTTAAGGAGAGACACTTTCCCCTTTGCTATAAACCATAATTAGAGTCAAAGCTAATGAAAGGTTTATACATGTTTTTAATTATTGTTAGTGATTAAAATCCAGCCCTCTGCAGAAGGTTGTTCTCCATAGCCAAGTGACATTGAAGCTTCCAGGAAAACACAATTATATCATTTTCACTGCATTTTATAGGACACATTTGTGGCTACCACCACTTTTTTTTCCCAGCATTCAGAATGGAGAGAACTCCACAGAATCTGACTGCAGCCTCCTGGCTGTACTTTCATAAAATCTCTGAAGTAAATTCAGCTACGTTGAGCACCAGGAAGCAAATTTTAGAGATCCCTGAATTGTGAATCTAAAAACACCAAGTAAATCAGTGTCTGTGTGCACAGAGCAGTTGTTTCAGGTTTCTGGCAGAGTCAGAAGTAAATGATGTTTCACTGTCTTCTTTCAGTAAGGATGCTTGCCCAGGGAGGAGTTTGGAGATGTAAATGGAGGAAAAAATGACTCCAGGTCTAGTCAGAACTTTGGGGTGTCATCTAGGAAGGAGTACAGTTGTATATATGATTTATCAAGTTATGTGTGGAACAGGTTCTTGCTGCCATTAGTCTGATGGAACTATTTTGTGTGGAAATGACACTAAGATTTGTCTATAGAAACTGAAGCAGCATTTCCTGGAGCTTTACTTCCTTAGGAGGGAATTTTATATTATGGAGTGGGCACTAAGAGGGTCCATAACTGCACACAGCATGCAAAATTTGACTAAATTCTCTAAGTACTTCTCTAAAAACAACTTGTCCAGATTTTTTTTTTTTATATATAGTGATGATGTCTAGGATATGTGTAAAGCTACTTAATGTAATTTTTTCATTTTAATTGTTTTCACCTCTACTGAGGCCCCTTAAGTGCAGTGCTGAGCACACCTCACACAAAATACCTAAGGGCATCCTTTGCAGCTGTGTTTCCACACTCACAGGACAGCACAAAACCCAGAAATTGAGGATTAAGTGGCTTAAGGACCCTTTGGGGCCTTTTTGATGCTGCTAAGGAGCCCCTAAGAACCACTGAAATAACTGATAGGGGCGGGTAGCCTAGAATTTGAGCCAGGGATGTCACCACCAGAATCTCTGTCATATAGCTCAGAAATCTCAGCAGGGCTCCTTGCTGCTCTCATCCCAGGGGGGATGTTCCTCAAAAGCCTCCATTTAATTCCTCCTGCCAGGCAGAAGCACACCAGAGATGAGCAGCTCAGCTCCCATCAGTACAAAAGAACATAACCCAGCCATTACTTTTCACTCTCTTCAAAGACCACCTTGTGTTTTCACCCCACGTGGAAACACCTTGATGCAAACAAGTATTTATCCACTTTGCTGCCTGCACAGCTGACAGGGTGCTTGTGATTTGGAGGCCCACATTACAGATTGTTTCAGATGATAAAAGCATCCACTTCACCCCTAGAGCAGTAGCATTCCCTCATGAAAAACAGTCAAGTGGGAAAATCTTGACAAGTGTGAGAAATTAGGTTTTTTCATGCACAATAAGAAAGTTTCACCTCATTTTGGAAGCCTGTAAATTTGAATTAATGAGTTGTCTGAAGCTCTTTTAGCTCCTTTGTTGTCTACAATGATGAGACACATTCTGTACCAGCAGAGTTCGTGTCTCATCACTAAGAATTATGAAAAAAAATAAATCCCTGATCAATCTACAGAATACAGATTGCCCATTATTGGCTATTTGAATGATTCATGAGACACCATAAATAGGCACAAACATTCTTGCTTAACAACAACCACATAAGTCTGACATTACAAGGAGGCTTGAAAAATGCCTTTAACCTGCAGTTCTCTGCTCTCAGAGTTATAACTGCTCCGACTTCTGCTTACTGACAGTTCTGCCATCAAGGTGAGGAATTTCCACTCCTTTTTTGTAAAATACTGAAATGTTATGGAAAACAGAGCCATATATTCTTGAGAGAATGGAAAAGGAGCACAGGCTACAGAAGCCAATGCAGTTGTATAGGGGGAGTGGATGCATGGATTCCAGAAAGTATCCAGATAATTTTTTTTCTTTCCAAACATGACAAACATTCCAGTCAAAATGAGACTATTTACTTTTAAAAATATAAGGAAGCAGAGGTGAGTAACTTTACTTTGATGATTAGTCCTAAGGAAGCAAGGAAGATCCAAGGATCTACTTACAGATTTGGGTTTAAGACCATTAATATTCTAGTCTTTTGGTTTGTTTCTTACCAGAAGAAAGGGTTAATGCATTTTGTAGAAGACTCCCCAGATGTTTGCCAAATAAAACCATTACCATTTATTTTTCTGTTTGAACAGATGTCATGCACCATTATAACAAAAATAAAATCAGAATGGCCAATCTGAATGCAAGCAATAAATGAGAAGATTTGGGAGGGTTCAAAAATCTTGAAAATTACTTGCAGATGTGGCCAGGTACTCCACAGTAATGCACACTTGTGTCTCTAGATACATTAAAACCATTAGTGGGAAAGTGAAACAGTCTGTGCCAAATTCAACCAAAGGAAAAGATTTTTTATGCTCAGTTTATGTAGTTCCTAATGAGACATCCAACAAAAGAGTATACACAAGACAGCTGAATAGCAGTACTTCTTTTCTTTTATGGCAATGCAAACTTCACTAAGAAATAGCCTCAGATTGAATTTAAGAATACAACTATACTTTGTGCTTTTTGTTTTTCAGCTCTGGATAAAATAATAGTCTTTATTTTTATGTTCAGAGCTGTGGGACTCTGATTATCACTTATATGAAAAGCATTTTAAACAATAATGGTAGAAAAATGGGCTTCAAATTACATCTGTGCTTATTTCAAGCCTGCATTACACTGGCTGAATGGTACAACATGGGTTTGGAAAAAATGAGACTTAAGGTCCAAGCTGATTTTTAAAAAGTGAAAAACAAGAGGTGGTTGTTTTTCTCAATTAAATCTGAAATTGTTGCCATGAAATACCTAATCCATGGTACTCCCCAGCAACCAGTGGAGACTTACAAAAAATACTCAGGCAGCAGATCTGCCAAGATGCAGGGAAATGGCTCAGCACAGGTCAGTGCTCACTAACCTGGTTTCATCTCTAGTGCTGACCTGAGCTTCATCTTCTTCCTCATGCAGATACAGCTTGGTGCCTTTTTCCCTGCTGAGGCACATATTTTGGGGGAAGCTCCAGTGCATCCTAACTATTTAGCTGATACTATTCATTTTTCATCATCCTGAAGGGAGAAAGGAGATAAAATGTACCAGACAACTCCAAACTCAACTTGTTTCAGTAGTCCAGACAAACCCACAGGATACCTACAGGGGACTCCCCTTTCAACAGCTCGTGTACAGAATTGATGTATGTGTCAAAAAAAAAAAACCAAAAAAACCAAACCTGTAAAATTATCAGCCAGAATTGAGATCCTGAGGTCAGGATACATCATGAAAAGAGCTTAATCCTCAGCAACAGACAAAAAAAGCCAATATTTGAAATGATTAGCAAGGCAATAGATTAACACACTGCAAGACCATTAGGTGAATTTGTGGTTGCTGCAGCCTGAATACTGCAGGCAGGTTTTGTCCCTTCAGCTGAAAAAGGCAATGGTAGAGCTGGAAAAGGTTCAGAGAAGGGCAAAAGGGCTATCAGATCCAGAATGGCTTCTTTAGAAGGAATAAATGTCTATGCTGCACTTCTTCAGCCTGGAAGAGAAATGACTTTGGGGAATGTGAAAAGGGACTGCACCTAAATCAGGAATGTCATGAAAAGCCTGGACAGGGATTGATGTCCATTGCTCCTCCTGTGCAAGAAGCAGCAGGAATCAAATGAAAGTAGTGGGAATCTGGTTGACAACAAACAAAAGGAAGTGGCTTGTCAAATAGTGAAGAGTAAATTTGTGGAAATGCTTGCCAAACGATGTTGGTGGATGTACAAAGCTTATAAGGAATGGGGGAAGCTCATAGAAACACTTCCACTGAAGGTATTTAAGGTATATTAGGTATAACATAAATAACATCTTGGCCAGCAAGGTGCTGAGATGCTGGATGGTGGCAGAGAATTAGAAGGAGTTGTTAGTATGGGATTGAAGGGCATGGACCTTTAATACATCCTCTTCTTGTACACAAAATACTCAAGAAGGATTATACCACACAACTTTCAGTCCTGCAGGTCTGGGTGGAAATAAGGTGAACAGTAAAACAAAGAAAAGAACAGATAGCACAATTTGACATTTAAAGAAGTAAAAAGTTACATTTGAAGAAGTCTTTTGTCAAGCACTGTATAGGCAGATACACCCCATACAACAAAAGAGTGAACGTTTTCTTGTGCTTTTCCCTGAAGATGAGTTTTAGGTTACTTTGGTTTATCCCTTGGCATACATTTAATATCCATCAGCATTTACATTTAATATCTACCAGCATTTGAGAGAGTGTTTGCTGATGAAATGTAACTAATCCTGCACACTTACAATACAGAGTATTTATTTGCAAGACTTCTACCTTTGTGGAAGCTATAGCATGTAAGTAGTACTCCAGATGAGAAGTTATCCAAGAATGAGAAAAAATTAATTTAAGAACATAAAAAGAGTGCATTTTTTGCCCTCAATTTGACCTATTTAGAGGTCACTGCCTCTAAATGGAAATGTGTTAGAAATGTATTTCCAAGACTAACTGCCTAGTAGAGATACAAAGGCAAAAATATTGACCATTTTGTTGCCAGGAAATAGTAAAATAAAAGCTGAAACAAACAGATGCCCTTTAAGTTATAGCTACAATATGTAGACTTCCATTTCTGAAAAACTTTGCAGTCAGAGGAGGGAGCAGAAGTTAAACCCCACTCTTAGAACTGGGCAGACTTTGTTGGCCACCTCCTTTATCAGGTTGAGGCTTTAGGAAGGAAATAACAAAACTGGCTGAAGTTTTGACTCCACTGGAAGCATGGAAACAAATCAATGGCAAGAAAAAAAAATGACAGTGTGAAAAAAGCCATTTGGATGTTTCTAAGGAGTCATTTGGGATGCTTATTGTTACAGAAAATTAACTGTGTTTCATGTGTGGGGAGGTCTATGAAGAAAATTCAACCCTGACTCTAACTTTGAAGTGCAGGGACATCACTCTCTGCCAGGAAATCCCTGTTTTATGTGTCCTGTTCTTACCTTGTTCCCAAAATATCTGCTAATAACCACTCAGGGAAACAACAGACTTGGTTAGATAGATCTGTGTTCTGGCCTTTCCTACAATGTTCATGTATCAGGTCAGAAAAAATGTGACAGGTTTCCACAGACTACAATATTCCCTCTGTGTTTTTCTAGAGACATCATTTCAGAGTTATGGCAAAGGACTGAACAAAGATTGCCAAAGTACCCTGACAGGTCAGTTTTCAAAAGAAAGCTCTCACACAGGATGATTACAAAGCTGATGGTGTTTTATACAGGTATCAAAGAAACACTATCAGGAAGAAGCCAGACCTCTGCTGAAAAATACAGTTTGCTCTTGGCTAACCTGTCATTTACCTCTGCTCACATTTACACAAATCTATCACTGTTAGGTCTCAAAAGAAACTCATTTACTGAAGCTTATCAGAAAACTGACTGATACATGGTAGCATGCAAAAAGACTAAAGCATCCATGCTACAAGTCTTCTGTTTGGGTTTTTCATTCCAACACCTTAAGATTTCAGTCATAGAATCACAGAACTGGCTGGGTTGGAAGGGACCTCAGAGATCATCAAGTCCAACCCTTGATCCACTCCCGCTGCAGTTCCCAGCCCATGGCACTGAGTGCCACATCCAGGCTCTTTTGAAATATCTCCAGGGATGGAGAATCCACCCCTTCCCTGGGCAGCCCATTCCAATGGCTGATCACCCTCTCCACAAAGAAATTCTTTCTCATGTCCAACCTAAACCTCCCCTGGCACAACTCGAGACCTCTTGTGCCCTCTTGTCTTGCTGAGAGTTGCCTGGGAAAAGAGCCCAACCCCCCCCTGGCTCCAACCTCCTTTCAGGGAGTTGGAGAGAGTGATGAGGTCTCCCCTGAGCCTCCTCTTCTCCAGCCTCAACACCCCCAGCTCCCTCAGCCTCTCCTCATATGCTCAAGTCCCTTCACCAGCCCAGTTGCCTCCTTTGGACCTGCTCCAGGACCTCAATACAAACACATAAAACACTGGTAATTACTTTCACCCATTGTACCTCTTGCTAAAATGCCCTCCTTAGGCAAATTCCAGCTGCTGGCATCCAAAGCTCAACCCAGACCAGAAGAGTTTGGCCTCCAGTTCCACAGGGCCTATTTAGTGTCCTTGCTATTTAGTGTCTAGTGTCCCAGGAACTCCTGGGATCAAACTGAAATCCCCAAATCACCTTTGCCACTATGTTTGTAGCTGCAAGAAACAAGAGCTCCAAAGGATATACAGGACTTCTTCTCATGGTAGCTCAGCCAGTTGTGTTCTTGCAGCTTGGAAAAGAAGGGAGTGGTGGCAGGGAGCATCCATCCTGGGTCTCTGCCTCACCTGCAAGGTTCTGCTGGCAAAGGCAGAGCCACAGTGAGGTTGTACCATCTTCTCTAAACCTCATGTGGTTCAGAGGGATTTGTGAGCTATCAGTTGGAGGTCAGGGGGAGGTTTTATAAAAGGAAAGGAACAATGGACAGAATGCCTTAGGGTGTGGAGCATCTGCAAGGCAACAGAAATGAAGAACATGCTACATAACTTCTAGAATGAGCACCCATGGCTGTACCTAGCTGAGCCACACACTCATTTTTCAGTGTGGGACCACACTGAAAGCTTTGGGATTTTCCAAGCATGAGCATGGCAGTAATTCAAGTTCCTGAGCTGAAAAAAACACAGTTGGGTTTAAGGAGCTGACAGAAAGTTACCTGATAAACAAATGGAAAGTATAAACACATGGATTTCCAGGCTTTATTCTGTCCTTAGCTGGTTAGAAGGGAGATGAACACCAAGGGCCAAATCCTGGTTCTGCTCAAGCCAGTTGGAATTTTGCCACTGAGTGTATCTGAGCTCCCTGAAGCTTGAATTCATCCTTCTCTTTGCAGGAAGAGGGATGTCTGAAGTTTACAATAAATGGAAGTTTCACTGGAGGGTGAGAGGAGAAGCACAATTCATGTCTCTCTTGAAAAATATTTTGTGGGAGGATCTTGCAAGCAGGGATGGTTGTGAAAAGCAGCCCAAGAGAGGAGTCAGACCCAGGGTGGGTGGGGTGCTGCCTAAACCCAGGTTTCACACTGGAACCAGAAGACCCAGCTCTGTGACAGCCAAGCAGGGGATCCAAACTCTGGTTTTGTTTTTGGAGCTTTCCAGAGGACAGCTGAAAGCAGAGCTCTGCCATCTGTACTGCCTTTCCAACATGTGGAAAGGTTCAGGGAATGCTGGTGTGAGAGCACTAAACTCTAAGCTGTGATTTACACCAGACTGAGGCAAGAAAAGGAGAGAATCTTGAGCATAAACTCTGCTATTCCCAGTAAGCCAGTGTTTGCACTCATATTAACACTCACACACTTAAAAAAAAAAATGGCAATAATTTCCATATAAAACATCAACATATCTGTAATCTAGAAAAATATTAGTAATACTTTGCTTGTCAAAAGAAGTCAAAAGCTTCAGGCATGCTGTGATTAGTGCAACAGATTTACACACGTGCTCATGGGAATACTCCTTAATCTCTTCTGATAAACCACAGCTTCCACCTCATTTGTTGTATTACCTGGCATTTTTCAGAGTATTTTGTTTTTCTAATCCAATCCACTTGTCTCTCCACATAATAACTCATAAATCCATCACTTATAAGCTCAACAGACATTGCATTTTCCCTTTTCTTATTCAGCAAGATTCTGAAGTTTTATCTCATTTTAAAATCCCTTGATTTCTTCATTATCTTTGCTTGACATTTCTTCTGTGACAACGAAACTAAAGAAATTTGTCTGCAAAGTGAAATGAGTAAGCTGCAGAAGAGGGACATGTTTCTTGGATTATTTTTTTTTGTTCTCATTTCTTCTATACCCTTAAAAACGTAATTATTGAGCATATGGTAAGTTAAGAAGTGCATTTATTTTTTTTTTTTCTTTCAATACCAAACCATATGCCATTGCAAATTCAATTACTTTCTCAGTGACAGACTCAGACCTCAAGAATGGAAAATTGTTCTGAATATCACTCACCTATTACACTTAGAATCATAGAAAGCTTTGGGTTGGGAAGGATCTTAAAGATCATCTAGTCCCAACCCCCCTCCCATGGGCAGGGACACCTTCCATTTCCAGAACAATTACTACTTTGCCAGTCATAAGACAGAAAGAAAACTATTTTTAAGAAGGTTTCTGAAGAACTGCACCTTCAGGTCTGCAAATGTGACTGTTCATATGTATTTCTTGACTCTGACACAAGTGAAGAAATGGGTCATTGCTTTTCTATTCCTGACAGCATCACATGGAACACCAGATGGATTTCTGAATTCCAACCATGGTCTTAAACAAACAAGTTGGATTTCAAATCATCTCTAACCACAAAACCATTTCATATGACTTGTACCAAACCTGATCAGATATAGAAAGCCTCTAATCTGACTGTGCCAAAGGCAACAATGCAGAAAGCTCAAATATTGCCTGCCAAAGGATAATAAAAAATCTGAATGACCAACATTTGGTCCACATTCAAGGTACCAATATTATCATAAATATATGAGATTGCTGAAAGCTTCAAAGTGGCTTTACACCCAAAGTTGTGTAAGTAAGAAAGTATATTCTTCTGTATAAGCATTTCTATTTCTAAAGAAGTCATGTAATTATGGATTAAAAAACCACAGCACCCACTAGAGGGATCTAAGCAACCTGTAAGGCAGACTGCAGAAGGAATGCTGAGACTTCATTTGGTTTTCTTTTTCAGATTGTTTAAAAAAAAAATCACCTGGTCAATAGAAGCAAGTATTTAACAGTATATCCAGTTTTAAACATTTAGTTACTGAGAATAGCCAAGAATTTTTAACAATGAAAGGACAGAGGTGAATGGCAGAGAAAATGGAATAACCCAGGACTGTTGCAGTCACTGTGGGCTGATCAACTGAGTTTCTGTAATAATTGTTGACAACTTTTGAAACACAAATGCCCAACATTTCAGACACCTCTTCCCAGAACTGATGTAGATAATTCCAGTTAATAAGAGGAGAACCACCAAGTCCCTGTGACTGATCCATCCTAACAAATCAGGCTTTTTAGACCTTGAAAAGAGAAGGTCTTTGATCTTTGAGGTCCCTTCCAACCCAAACCATTCTATGGTTCTACACCAAACAAATGGTTCCTTTAAAAGCTATGGAATATTTTGTGGTTCCCAATGTTTTCTCCTTGAAGAAGAGAGGGAGAAAGAAGGATCCTTCCAAGTGCTGAGATTATGGATTCTCAGCTCACAAATCCACTTCTCTCCCCCTCCAAATGGTACCAGAAAATGTTTCCAAACAAACACACTTTAGGAAGACTTTGATCTACAGCTCTTTGTGATCATAGCAGGCAAATTGCAACTAACAAAATAATTTGGTTTTAAGGAAAACTATTCAGTATCATCCTTGAACTTGGCATTATGCCACTATCTGAAGATCAGAATTCCTTATATTTAATGTTTAATGACATGCAGTTTCCTATAGATATCCCCTTTACCTACACCACCTCAGCTTTTCCTTCCCCAGTGAGTGTATTCAGATTAATCACAGTCACACTTCAAGGTGACAGAGTTTACTTTGGATAAAGGAATTAGCTCTTGCAAACTGCTGCTAATTTTCTGCTTTGGCATAAGTTCTGCAAGCTTTCATGGAAGCTTTAAGCCTAAATCTCTCCTATAAGCTCTGTAAAGCTTTAATTGGCTTTCTGACCATAAAATCCCCACCAGCTTGTTGTTTGTTTTTTTTTTTAATTCTGGCTTGCAAGTTTAATTCAAGCTGCATTCTGCATTTTGTATGATTTCTGCTTTTATGCACACGGGGCTACTCCACAATTACCTTTGTATTGAAATACATAAATCATGACAGCTTTTCCATACCAACCAAAGAATTGCTAAAACTTCTTTATGTTAGGTCTGTGCAAGGTGGCTACTTCTGCAGTGCATCCCTGGTCCTCCCAGGCCAATCAGCTCAGTGGTTCCTGCAGCAAAAGTCAGGTTTGCAGGAATCCCCAGGCCACACCAGATGCAGACAAATCAGTTTACAATCTCATTTGAGTTACCTTACACTGTCTGACCAGTTTTGATGAATACAAATGTTCCAAGCCACCCAGACTGTGTGCATCCCCAACACAGACAGCTTCAGTTTTATTGCCCTTATTAATAATAAATCTGAAGGCAAGAGACATAGCAAGGAGCTCACCTGAATAAACACCTATCTTCAAGATGCTAGAAAAATGTCTTCACTTCATCTCACGGTCCCTCCTTCCAGCTCATCTCCTGGGAAGGGGATCTTGGACCACTTGGTGGCCCTTGAAGCTGCATTTCCCAGTTTTCCTCTTCCTCACACCCCCACAGAACCTGCCTGGAGGGCAGTGGCAGCTCCCAGATACCACCTAGACTCTGTCTGACAGGTGATGGATTACCCTGACCTATGTCACCTGCTTTTTCTGGCAGCTTCTGCTCTGTGTACATCTCCTCCTTCACCTTGAATTCACCGTGAGCTTTCTGGCAATGCTATTAAAATTCCCAGGGAAACTGCTCTGACTGAAAATTAGCAGCAGCACCCCAGGGATGTCTGCACTGGTGTGGATGTAAACTGATCATTCCTGCTGCTGGAATACTGCTGGAAAAGCACAATTAATTACACCTGCTATTCAACATACAAAATCACCTATTAAAAAAAAAATAAATTATGAATAATCTCATTCATCAACACAGGTTTGGCTTATCCCTGAATTCCCTTCCTGAGAGCAGATGCCAGACACTTTATAGAACTGTTTATGAGCCTACAGACTGAAATCTAGAGGGAAAAATCCTGCTGGCCAGTCAGAAGAGATAACACAGCACAGCTGCTGAGCAGCATGTCTTTAAAATACTTGCCAGCCCTCAATGCTGAAGGACAATGGGGCCTCCAACATGACCCATACCTCCAAAAATCAAATCTCAGGTATTGCTTTTGCAGTACAGGTTGTTTAAGCAAATCAAAGGAGCTGGCAATGCTGTATCAGCCTGCAATGGAACATGAAAACCAAGATAAGAAAAAATACAGCAAGTGGGGGATAACAACAGCAAATTGGGATGAGGTTCAACAAGGCCAAGTGCCGGGTCCTGCACTTTGGCCACAACAACCCCATGGGGAGCTCCAGGCTGGGCACAGAGTGGTTGGAGAGCAGCCAGACAGAGAGGGACCTGGGAGTCTGGATTGCCAGGAAGCTGAACATGAGCCAGCAGTGTGCCCAGGTGGCCAAGAAGGCCAATGGCATCCTGGGCTGGCTCAGGAACAGCGTGGCCAGCAGGTCCAGGGAAGGGATTCTGCCCCTGTGCTCAGCCCTGGGGAGGCCACAGCTTGAGTCCTGTGTCCAGTTCTGGGCCCCTCAGCTCAGGAAGGAGATTGAGGTGCTGGAGCAGGTCCAGAGAAGAGCAAGGAGGCTGGGAAGGGATCCAGCACAAGCCCTGTGAGGAAGGGCTGAGGGAGCTGGGGGTGTTGAGGCTGGAGAAGAGGAGGCTCAGGGGAGACCTCATCACTCTCTACAACTCCCTGAAAGGAGGTTGGAGCCAGGGGGGGGTTGGGCTCTTTTCCCAGGCAACTCTCAGCAAGACAAGAGGGCACAAGAGGTCTCAAGTTGTGCCAGGGGAGGTTTAGGTTGGACATGAGAAAGAATTTCTTTCTGGAGAGGGTGCTCAGCCATTGGAATGGGCTGCCCAGGGAAGGGGTGGATTCTCCATCCCTGGAGATATTTCAAAAGAGCCTGGATGTGGCACTCAGTGCCATGGGCTGGGAACTGCAGCGGGAGTGGATCAAGGGTTGGACTTGATGAGCTCTGAGGTCCCTTCCAACCCAGCCAATTCTATGAATGGGTGGACAAGGAAAAAGATAGCAGGGAACTGAACAGCAAACAAAGCAAAAGCAGAGGAGAAAGGGAAATGACTGGGGGGGGAGGAGGGGAAGAAACACCAGAAAGTCATGATTGCACCCAGTCAGCTTCAGTAACTGCATTGAAATTACTTCACTTTTGGAAAATAATTTATCTAATTTTTTTCAAAGCTTGTAGTTACCTGAAAAATTGCAATGCTCCAATTCTAGATAAAACTTCATTATAGAAGAAAACTGAAAAAGGCTGTGTTTCTTAGGTGTTGCTTCAGCTGGGTAATGTTACCTCAATTAGCAAAAAAAAAAAACCAAAAAACTAAACCCCTTAGGCAAAACAGACAGTACTGAAATATTGCTCAGTTATTCCCTCAGTCTTCCACAAACTGCTTCTCTTCTTAAAATTAGGCATGTGTATAATTACTGCAGCATCAGGAGCTAAGCTTATTTTTTTCTTTTCACAAGATTTAGTTCCATCACACACACACACACACAAAAAAAAATAAATCACAGCCTCAAGAAAGGAAAGTAATATTGATTTTCAATCTTTTATCAGAACTGAAATACAGACAGAACAGATTTAACAGCCTTTGAGAGGCTCCTGAATTCATTCATGTTGATGAAAACTTCCAAAAACACTTAAGTGGCATGGAAGCACAAGCCCCAAAGCTCTCACCTGTAGATCTTGCTGGAGAGCTGTAAATCACCAGCTGCCCTGACATGCAGAAGTGCAGAATCCTGCAGAGCTCCACTGGCTACAAATGCTCACATCAGGAACTCCTCAGCTCTGTCTGTACTTTTTCTGTGACTGGGATACTAATGAAGCTCTGGAACTGTGTTTTCTTGCTTAGCCAAGCATTTAAACCCAAAGGTTAGCAGGGAAAAACCCTCTTCACAATCTGAAGCTTTAGAAAGCTCTATAGAACCTGAGGCTTTCACCACCAGACAAGGTGGTACATAGACACTATCTGTTTCAGTTTATAAAACACAGAAAACAACAAACCTGCAAGATTCTCTTTTCTTAATCAGTTTTATCCAGGCTGTGAAAGTGTCTGGAAGGAATTCACTGGAAAAATGTAACAGGACAATCATGAAGCACAGAGTTGTGAGACTGACAGCACTCCAGGGCCAGGGACCATTTGAGAAGTTGGTTGTTAAGTACCAGCTAGAATAGGAGGAAAGTTTTCCTGCCTTTGTATATTTTTATTTTTACCAGCAAAAGAACTCTCTGACAGAAAAATAAATATGGTCGTTTTTTTTTTCTTACTCTTCTATAGAATTATTAAATTATATTGGTTGAAAGGGACCCCCAAAGGACATCCAGTCCAACCCCCTGCAGTAAAAACACCCTCACCCAGATCAGGTTGCTCAGAGCCTGCTCAAGCCTCACCTTGAACATCTCCAGGGATGAGGCCTCAACCACCTCCCTGGGCAACCTCTTCTATTTTTCTATTACCCTCATGGGAAAAAACTTTTTCCTAACATCCAATCTAAATCTACTCTAATTTAAAACCATTGCCCCTCGTCCTACCACCATAGGCCCATAAAACTGTCCCCCTCCAATGAAAAAAGTAAAAATAAACCTAATAGATTTTTTAAAGTGAGGAAGGAAAGTAGCAAGTATATTAATCAACCAAAGTCTTTCTGCACATATTATAAACCTACAGACTGCACTGACACAAGTACAGCAAGATGCACTTGGCATGAAGCAGGCAAAAACCCTACTCTAAATATGGGGCTTCCCTACATACTGAAAATTTCATTTTCATTTATTTAGTATGAGAATAACTTTTTAAATCTCCATTATTATTTCAGCATGTCAGCACTCAAACTGCCCCTTGGGATGAGAGCCAGGGCAGAGGAATCTGGCAGAATTCCTCTGAATCACCAGGCAGCTGTTCCAGTTCACTCTCTCCCCCTCCTTGTGCAGTAGCATCATTTTCCTAGATGATTATGTACTTCTCCTTTCCTGGTTCACTTGGTACCTGACATAAAATTTCTCCTCTAGGGAAGGCAGAAACAGCTGTCCAAACACCAGCTCCATTTGTGCCACCTCTCCAGCACCCAGATGGGAAGGCTGGATGCTGTTCAACAACCTGAACTGCAAGGACCTGAGTGCTGTTGGGAAAACCCAGGAACATGGAACAAGGAGCACTTCTGCAGGAAAGATAGGATAGAAAAGTGAGCAGAAGGTCATGGAAAAGTGAGCAGAACTCCTCAAGGTCATGGTGTGGTCTGCTCTGTATGGAGAGAAGGCAGTGATCTAGAGATATGGAGATACAGGGTGCATCCAGCACCAGGATGCTCAGAAGGCTTTTTCCTTGGAGAGGCCTGGGCTGGAAGGGTGCCCACAGAGTGACCACCAGAAGTGTCCCCCAGCAGCCAGAGCTCTGCAAGTGAGGTATGAGCATGGGCACAGCACGTGGCACAGACTGCACTGCTGGTTAAGGTGCCAGGAGTGGAGTCCTGGCAGCTGAGCAGACTGCAGCAGCTCCCTCTTTGCACTACAGTGGCTGGGAAAATATCTGCACACATCCAGCACAGGTAAAGTCACACCTGGAGCAGAGAGCAACCAAAAGGCAGATCAGCTGGGCAGGATCCTGTAGAAACCACTGAGAATGATCAGAAGTCAGCTACAGGTGAACTACAGAGAGATGTCAAAGAGATGCACAAAACACAGAGAGGAGACAGAGGGGAAGGTGTTGATCAGCACACTGTTGATTAGCCAAAACCTGAAAAGCTGCTGCCCAGGTGGCCAAGAAGGCCAATGGCATCCTGGCCTGGATCAGGAACAGCGTGGCCAGCAGGTCCAGGGAAGGGATTCTGCCCCTGTGCTCAGCCCTGGGGAGGCCACAGCTTGAGTCCTGTGTCCAGTTCTGGGCCCCTCAGCTCAGGAAGGAGCTTGAGGTGCTGGAGCAGGTCCAGAGAAGAGCAAGGAGGCTGTGAAGGGATCCAGCACAAGTCCTGTGAGGAAGGGCTGAGGGAGCTGGGGGTGTTGAGGCTGGAGAAGAGGAGGCTCAGGGGAGACCTCATCACTCTCTACAACTCCCTGAAAGGAGGTTGGAGCCAGGGGGGAGTTGGGCTCTTTTCCCAGGCAACTCTCAGCAAGACAAGAGGGCACAAGAGGTCTCAAGTTGTGCCAGGGGAGGTTTAGGTTGGACATGAGAAAGAATTTCTTTCTGGAGAGGGTGCTCAGCCATTGGAATGGGCTGCCCAGGGAAGGGGTGGATTCTCCATCCCTGGAGATATTTCAAAAGAGCCTGGATGTGGCACTCAGTGCCATGGGCTGGGAACTGCAGCGGGAGTGGATCAAGGGTTGGACTTGATGAGCTCTGAGGTCCCTTCCAACCCAGCTAATTCTATGATTCTATGCAAGGGAAAAGGGAATAATGGTCTGCAGTCCATGGGGGTGGGGAGGGTAGAGGAGGATAAAATGAAATGAGCTTCAGTCCCAGCCAGGTTTGATAGCTATTCATCACCCCAAGGGGTGGCTCTGTGACAACAGGGAGCAAAGGTACAGCCTGGTTAAGTGCTGGGAGGCCCTGACAGTTCTCCAAGTCCAATGAACTTTTCTGCAGAGAGCACTCCCCTTCCATGCTTTCTCCTGAGAAAGGCTGGCTACACATCCAGCAATTTGCACAGATGCTCCTGCAGCTCCTTTCAGCTCCTGATGCCTGCCTTCCGTGAAGGTCAACAGGACCAGGAGGAGGTGGGTGAGTTCATCTGAGCAGAAACCTAGTTTAGGAGAGGTGGGTTTTCCACCTTGGAGTACAGCTGTGACAGTGAAGCACCAGTGCTCCCCACCACTACTGCAGAGCAACTTTCCCTGCTTTGCTTTTTCTGCCACGGTTGCTGAGCAACCCCAGAATCTTTTACATCTGTAAATGCAGCAAATACCTTCTTTTGAGGCATTTTAATATTCAGCCTGGTAAAGAGCTGATTCATCAGCACTGTTCTTCAGATGGGTATAATTAAGCCTTATATTGTTGTATAAGGCTCTGAAGTTGGTGGTAGGTTGAAAATACAGCAGGTGAAGCAACAGGAGGAAAAAAACCACAGGTTGAGCACCATTTGAAAGGGGGCTGACACATTGCTCAGTTTTCATCCTGAGGTGTGCCAGGCCTGTATCACAATGGCACAGCAGAGAACAGGATTCTTTAGATATATATATATGAATTTTTTTTTTTTTTTTTTTTGCATGTGTCAGTTATTCTATTTTATCTGGAAAACACATATGAGAGATGAAGGAACATGAAAGGTCCATGACTGATGTAAGAGTGATGACTGCATTTATTTGCAGGGGTAGGGCATGCATGATTTCAAACCCTTTCAGTATCTCTCAACACCTCTTGAAAAAAAAAAAAAAGACCACTAAAAACCCAAAGAAAACCACACACACAAAAAAAAAAAAAAAAAAAAAAAAGCAAAAAAAAAACCCCTAAAACAACCAGACAAAAACCACAGACAGAAAAGCCCAGTTAATAACCATATGGACATGTATTTGTACCACTACACGGCACCAATGAAACTGTCAGCTGGGGTGTTACACACTATGAACAACCTCACCTACAAAACTGTAAATAATCCAAATAATCCATCTCTGCCACAACTTGTCCTAAAAGTACCAGCAGAATTTTTTTGCCAATCTTGCTGCAAAGGTGCAAGATTTCACCATTTCCAGTTCTTTTTTCCACTGTCCTGCCTGCCTTATCCCAGAGTAATAAAGTAATAATAGACAATGTATATTTATAGCTCACTTATTCCCATGCAAAGTTTGACTTTTAAGCATCTCTGCCCAAACTGCTGGTGATGCTGGGTTTGAAAAAGAAACTGCACTGCAACAGGGGTGTGCTGAGGGGATTTAGACACTAATAACTCCTGCCATGTCTGCCACAGGGGAGGTGGCTATGGGTGACATCTAAAACTTGTCACAAAATATGTCTGAGATGCTCTAAACCTCTCACAACTGCTCAGGAAGGTTGCAAGTCAAGATTTGAAAAATTGAATGGAAGACAGGGAAGTACTGGGTTTGTTTGTATGTTAAAAAAAAAAAAACCTTTAAGCCATCACACAGCTTCCCTCAGGGTGGGTACTTAAGACATCCATTTGTGTTCATCCAGGGCTTTTGAAAACCCCTTTCTGCCCACTTCAGAGTTCCTGGTGTTGGCTGCTCTGTAAACCATGGGAATTTCAGCACTGACATTTATGGGAACAAAAGTAGATAAAGGCAAGAAGCTGTAAGAAACATTATTTTCCCTTTTAAGTCTTTCAAGATGATGCAGGACACCAAAAATTCCTCCTATCTTTCCTGCTGACCTTAGGATAAAGAGAAACTCATGGAGAAAAATATAAAAATATTCCTTAAAATGATTTGCACAAATCTTTTTACCTCATTCTTAATTTTTCTAAGTGATTTATTTCTGATTAACTAAAGCCCAGTCACAGAGAAAACTTTAAATTTTTTGAGAATAATTGGATAGCTTAGCAAATACAACACTACTCTTTTCTTTGTCCTTTGCCATATCAATCCACAAGTTAAATATCAATAATGTTATCATGGAATGATGGTATCAGCAAACCATTTTGATAGCTGTGGGGAAAAAAAAAAAAGATAAGCACTCAGGCACACAAGTTCTTCAGGTGAGAAATAAAAGCTAAATGTAGATTAAGTGCTTTGAGTTAATATTCTAGGTCAACTGGGCATTTACTGGTCCATGCTGGTGGAGCAGAGGACAATGTTCACAGAGGAGATGGCTGTGGGTATCAATCTTTCTGGAGGACAGAGGAGACAGGACATTCACTTTTTAATGAACAATTCTGGGTCAGAATTTCAAGAAAAGTATAAAGTGCCCTATTCTTCCTTGAGCCCAATGGAGAGACAGGGATTTACATCCCAGCCTTGCCTTCTACAGGTGTTTCAACACCTCCAGTTCACTCTCCTCCAGCTTTTACAGGAATCCTTTGGATCATTTTGTAAACAGCAAAAAGAAGCAGGTCTAAAATACCTGGAACATCAAACAAAAACTGACTCCTTGAAGCTTTTGTACTTCATGTCCCTGAAGACAGAGGCAAAAAGGGCTGAGAAAGCAGCAGAAAGAAAAGCCCCTGCTCCTGGAACAGGGTCACATTTTTCAGGTTCTCATGACAACACTGTGCTCATCTTTTCAGTCTCCTGGGTTTGATAAGGGAAGGTATCCAGGTCCTGCCCCACATGGCAGAAATGAGGGAATGCTCCTCTTCCCCTGATCTTGGAAGAAGAGTCCCTGGGAATGAAATACAGAAATCAGCTATGCCATCTCTAGGTCTACCACTGGTTTATTTACACATTTTCCATAGCATGGAAACTGGGTCCTTGCACAGCAGAGGCTCTGGCATATTGTACTGCAATATTTACAGGCCTCATTTACTGCAGAAATGACTTGGCTATTAGGGAGTGAACTCAAGTAACTGCAACCTTGCAAAGGGTACCTGTAAGAATAACATCTTCTGGTCTCAGCCTCAGGAGAGAAAGGGATGCCATCAGTCACAGTTACGGGTAAAAAGTCATTATTCATTAAATTAAACAGTCTGGAAAACAAAGCAAGCTGGGCTATTTGCTGCAAATACTTCCTAGAGGTCTTCAGGTTTTCAGTGTCCTTGATCCATTTGCTCTGTGTCAGCCTGTGCTACCTGGGTATAAATCTCTTCTGCCTTCTACTCCTTAAACTGCCTTTTACTGACCTGCAGAAGAGCACAACTTATTTATCTGCTTGCAGACAGTGAAGGACCTATTTTTTACACCTGCCTTTTGTGGTACACATCAGCTCCTCCTCAAGGTAATTTCCCTGCACAAGGCAGGGCTCAGCAGCTGCATTACAAATCATAGAATCATAGAATCATAGAATTGGCTGGGTTGGAAGGGACCTCAGAGCTCATCAAGTCCAACCCTTGATCCACTCCCGCTGCAGTTCCCAGCCCATGGCACTGAGTGCCACATCCAGGCTCTTTTTAAATGTCTCCAGGGACGAAGAGTCCACCCCTTCCCTGGGCAGCCCATTCCAATGTCTGATCACCCTCTCCAGAAAGAAATTCTTTCTAATGTCCAACCTAAACCTCCCCTGGCACAACTTGAGACCTCTTGTGCCCTCTTGTCTTGCTGAGAGTTGCCTGGGAAAAGAGCCCAACCCCCCCCTGGCTCCAACCTCCTTTCAGGGAGTTGTAGAGAGTGATGTGGGGATTGCCAGACAGCCAGGAGAGCAGCAGTGTTGTATTTCTGTCTTTCCTTCCTTTGTTTTTTCATCAAGCTAAATAATGTGGAGGCAAAAAAGATTCAATTCTACTGATCTTCACTTACAAGCAGGTCCCCTCCAGCCACCTAACACAAGTATTTTTTTCCCCTTGGGTTCACTCCAGTTTGAAAATAAACCAAAGAAATGGTGTCCAGAAGCAAAATGAGTGAATGTTCAGTTCCATCATTGCAACTCCCTTTTACTCCAGGATGGGCTAAAGATGCACAAACATTCACATTTTTCCTTATCACCATATCCCATTCTAAATTAATAAATTCAGCATTTTTCTTGCTCTCAGACCACCCTCACACTACTGGTGTGGCTCTGGGTTTTCCTCTTTCTGCTGAACACACGTTTCAGAAGCTGTACCAGGTAAAACTCTCACAAATCTGGATGCACCCAGACACTTTCCCAAATTCAGCTCTTTTTTTCCTGCCCATATTTCTAAGCGTTTTCGGTCCTTTTATATTCTTCACCATTCCTGCTGATGTTCTACAGAATTATTGTTTAAAATGTAACTGTATCAGCAACACATTATTTGCTCCAAAGACTCTTCTCCCAGTTTAATCAGACAAACTGTAGCTTGATTAAAAGACAGCATTTACTTCATGTCAGGATTTCCTTTCCTTTGATAACGTCAGCTACGCAACAACTAAAACACTTTTGCAGACAGTGCTCTTTTGAAATCTTGGGTATTACAGGCTTAATTATTTTCTGTTACCTAACAAGATCACCTTCCCAAGTACCAGTGACTGTATAGTAAAATTCAAAATACCCAACAAATCACCAAACAAGCAAACAAAAAAAAAAAACCCCAAAAAAAGCCAAAACAACCCCCCCCCAAAAAAAAAAACCAAAACCAACCCAAAACAAAAAACCAACCAACCAAAAAAACCCCAAGAAACAAACCCAAAACACAATACAAATTCTAGCAAAGCCCAAATTTGGCAATAATATCATCTGACTGCACCACAGCACTACTTTTATCCTGTTGACCTAAAACTAGGTTAAGTTATGAAAAACAAGTAATTCCTTTGCACTCTTTGCAAGCAGATGATTTCATCCGTTCTGAAACTTAATTACACAAGTTCTACACATTAGCTTGGGTTGGCATCTGCTAAATATTCAATTAAGCAATAATATTAAAACCTGAAATTACTTGGGAGAAGATAGCACTGCTGGGAAGGCATCGTGGTACCAACTGTGCAGCAAAGAAACAATTCAGAATCCAGCACTTGACATCCAGGTCAGAGCTTCTGGTTCCATTGAGACTTTCTGGATGTATTGAGACTAAAGATTAACAACACCATGAAATCAGATGCAGCTTCTGAAGAAAAGCCTGTAAAACAGAAGCAGGGAGACTGCAATAGAAAAGGGGCCATGATGAATAAATCCACTGGGACCAAGAGGATGGATAAGTATGTGTGTGCTTTCCTGATTTTGCTTGCAGAACATGTGACAGTGAAAAAAGATCCAGTAGGTGCTAAGGTTTAAGAAATTAAACAAGGAGAAGAAGAGCTAAAATGAGTTTAAGAGGAAAGAATGGAAATCAATATGCAGGAGCTTCCAGGTAAAAGTCTAAATGAAAATTTAATTTGGTTTTGTTTCAGTAATTCAATATATCATCTAAAAGTCCATTCAAATTAGATCCTGGCCTTCCCTGTTAATTCAGAAGGGACCTTATGTCCCCCATGGATCTAATGGAAATCAACCTACCCATGCTTTAGGTAAGACAAAAGCTTGAAAAGGCAGACAAACAAAGTGCTTAAAAACAGATGTAATAGAGCAGCAGAGCAGCAACGTTAGAAAGGAAAAAGCAACAAAGCCAATGCCAGAAATACATACAGTCAATTTGTTGTAGTAACCAAGGGAACAAAAGAGAAAAAAAAAAAAAAAGAGAAACTACATCAGTTAACTGGATACACTGTTCTATTGCATTTTTTCTGATTAAATCAAGTAATGCCACAGTTTATATTTGTGCAGCATGGCAAAACTGAAGATGAACCACATAGTTAATCATACTTAAGCAATCACCAGAAATTCTGATTTTTTTTTTATTGAATTGTAACACTCCTTTCAACAGAAACCAAACTTTTCTGACTGTTCACAAAGCATTGCAGTGATGCATTCAAGTCGTGGTTATCTCCAAGTTTGCTGCTCCAGCCAACAAATAAAATGGGTAGCAACTCCAATCCCAATTAAAAACAGAATAAAATAAAGTAGTTGACCTGTAAATCAGCATTGAAATCTATCAGCATTTAGCTACAGATCTACTCTTACCAAGGGAAGGGGGTGAAATCACCTGCACAATTTACCCTAAAAGGGAGACAAAAAGAAAGTGGTAGAGAGGTGATTAATGTGGCAGAAAGCAACCAAAAAAATGCTGGTGGTTTTGATTCCTTCTTTACAAAGAATGAAGGCTGCTTAGAAGGAGGTGTTAAATAAAAGAGCATGAAGGGTGTTTCTCCTCACTTCCATTAAATGTAGCTCTAGATTCCTCACATTTTGCTGGGTAACAAAAATAATGAGAGCATGAAATCAGGACAGAATAAATCACATTGGTTCTCACTCGTGCAGCTTCTCATTAAGGAGAAAGGATTTTAATTCAGGGTTTTTTTAAATTCTTTGTTTACTTTTTATTTCTCCTTAAACCTGTTTAATATAAACTTGTGGCAACAGATCTCTCACAGTGAACAAATTTTGCAGAGCATCCTTCAACCAAAACAACCAGGCTTGGTCTTCCCAAACCTTTTTTATGAAGAGAGCAGGATGAAAACAATTTAAAAAAAAAAAATTAAAAAAGGCAGAAAACAAAAGAAATCCTGACTGAATTTCTTTTTGAGATGAACTGGCTATGAAGCTTGGAAGGTATACAAGCAAAATCTGGTTTTCCTTCCACTTCAGTGTGGACTCTCAAGTCCAGTATTTTTTTCAGTATTTATTATTTATTTATTCATAGAAGATCAAGCACAGCCATTAATAAGAATCAGTAACCAAGAGAAGCAAAAAGCCTTAAAGTTTGACTCCAGTTTAAGCAGCAGCAGACACCAGCAACACACCCATAAATAACCTTGTTCTCTCTTCTACATGTCCTGTTCCTTTTTGGCTTCCATATATCCTGGGGCAGTGAGATCCATCATCTTACAATGAGGGTGTGGAAAAGAAAAACCAGAAAACCCAAGCCATCTTTTCCCAGCTGCTTCAGAATTGCTGCCTGATCATTTAACTGGCTGTCTAATGAATAATTCTTTATGAGAAAGAGCAGGTAACTTATCTTCTTTACAGGCTTCTAACATAGCTCCATTTTTTCTAATGTATTATCTTAATCTAATTAGCATTTCCTCAAATGAAAGCTGCATAATCATTCTGATAAGTGGGTTTGGTTTTTTTCTGAAATTAAAAAAAATAAACAATTTATACATAAAGATATACAGTCACTTAAGGAGTGATGCAATTTAGCCAGATTCTTAACACCAATTTAAACTACCCTAAATCAAGTGGATTTTTTGAGGCAGAAAGCTAGTGTACCATAACATATCTTGAATTTTAAAATAGCTCTTTCTACACAGAAATTATTTTCTTCTCATAAATCAAACTATGATAATGGTCTGTGTCAAGTCACTGTTTCATTCAAGAGCCTTGAGACAGTCCATCTTGAAAAAAACAAAAAAACTACCAACTACAACCAACTCATCATCATTCACAGAGCAGGAAAAACTTGTTTTTATCATCTTCAGCTTCTAAGTTTATTCATTTGATTTATTTAATCAAGAGGAATTTCTTTCCACTACAAACAGCAAATGTGGGCTGAGCCATTAAAAAAAAAAATATTCCTGGGTAAACAGCCAAGGACTTCCACCTCTTTTTTTAATGACTAACATTTTTTAGAACTTCAGCAGCAAACAAGGCTGCTACATTATAATTTATTCAGATTATTTCAAGTCAATTTTTAAAACATACCGGTGTATTTACTTAGACATAATTAAAGCCCCATAAATTTTCATAATGAGACTTGACTTAAGAGATTCTTTTCCATAGCACTTTAAATAATGTAAGTTATTTATTTATTTACATAAAGAAAAGAAAATTTGCTCCAGTTTACCAGGTCCATCACTAACAATCCTAAGATTCAGACAAGAACCTGCTGTACTGGGAAGCTGGAGTTGAGGAATGATTCAGTTTAGATTAAAAAAAAAACAAACCTCACAACAGAGATGACTCAATAAACTAGCAAAGCACAACTGAGGTGTTTCACACATAGTCCCCTAAAAACCAATGAGAAATGTCAGGACTGCCTCAGGCTTTTGCAGACCTCATCCTGGTTTGTAAAAGAAGGAAAACTCAATGCTCACCAAACAAACCTCTCTGTCCAGACCACCAGAATCTCCCACCCTCAGCTGTTATAATAGTTTTGAACACAGCTTCATCACTGGAAAGCTCCTTATAAATTGCCTCAACAGGGATATTCCTGCCCTAAAAAGACCAATATCCTGGAACATCCAGTAGAAATCACTCTTTAAACCACACATACACAAGAGTTAAGGCTGAAAGTCTCCCTTGCAGATGCCACCATATTGCAGAAGCATCAACACTGAGAAAAGAAAACCTCCCAGAAGTTCAGTCCTGGCTCAGTGTGCTCCCTTTCCTTTGCAATGCATAAAAAAAAAAAAAAAAAATTACTGGGGGGGGGGGGGGGAATCACACAGCAGGGAGACCTTGCCAGAAATGGAACAGGCTGGGTTGCTGCTGTTCCCTGAAATACCTGAAATGCCAACACACCAGGTGCTAAGGAATACACTGCCAAGAACAGCACTGAACGTGGTCACCTTCTTCTTGAACTCATATTCCTGAAGAATGCAGAGATGGCTTTAGTTTGCACGTCAGACCAATAAAAATCTTGTCTACCCCATCAGGAGCCACTTCAGATCTCAGAGTTTGTACTGCCCAAGGCTCAACACTATTGATTTATGTTCCAGCACTTCACACTTCCACCCTGGGAAAGAACACAGCTTGTCAAAGATTTCTTGTTCATTAATATGACATCATCTTTCTCCATACAGGAGTTACCTTGGAACCAGAGAAACAAAATAAAAGGATCTGTGAAAGATCCAGGTTGCAGAACAGCCCAGAGGTGAAAAGATCCAGGCTGCACCCCAGCATTTGATGGGAGATCACTCACATTACAGTGTGAGCCTCACATCTCCCCCAAGCTGGAGCATGAAGGTCCCAAACCCAGCCCTCAGAGCACAAAAGAGAAGAGCCTTCTACTGCCAGTCTAACAAACCAGTCACCTAACTAACTTCTGTGGCAAATCCAAACACCCTGCCTCATATTTATAGATGTTATAAACAGGAAAGTTCTCTCAAATACCTTTTTCTGTGAAAGAAAGAAGAAACATTTACACAACTACTAAAGATGTCTTTTTTGTTGTTGTTGTTGGGTTTTTTTCCCCAGCAAAACCAGGAGAATCCAAATGCTTTGTCTGATTGTGAGCCAGTGCCCATCCAATATTAAACATGCACAGTCCCTCCTTCCCAGCCACTTCACAACTTGTCACCTGAGTGGTTTGCAGAGGTTCAGCCTCCCCAGGTTGGATGAGAACCACACTGACTGAGGAGAGGCTGAGGGAGCTGGGGGTGTTGAGGCTGGAGAAGAGGAGGCTCAGGGGAGACCTCATCACTCTCTACAACTCCCTGAAAGGAGGTTGGAGCCAGGGGGGGTTGGGCTCTTTTCCCAGGCAACTCTCAGCAAGACAAGAGGGCACAAGAGGTCTCAAGTTGTGCCAGGGGAGGTTTAGGTTGGACATTAGAAAGAATGTCTTTACCCAGAGGGTGCTCAGACACTGGAATGGGCTGCCCAGGGAAGGGGTGGATTCTCCATCCCTGGAGATATTTCAAAAGAGCCTGGATGTGGCACTCAGTGCCATGGGCTGGGAACTGCAGCAGGAGTGGATCAAGGGTTGGACTTGATGAGCTCTGAGGTCCCTTCCAACCCAGCCAGTTCTAGGATTCTATGATTCTATGACCCTTGGCAGCACCATCAGTGGCCACGAGTAATTAATATTTACATTGTGGGGATGTTCAGAATCCACCTAAACTGAGACCTTCAGTATTATATGCTGTAAAAGCATTATTATTTAGAGGCCTTTTCCCCAAAAGCATATAAATTAAACAGGATAAAAGGAAGGCATAGCAAGAGGACAGAAAGAACAGGGTTGGGGTGGAAATGGTGTGGCAGAAAAAGAAGAATATACCCAACTCTTGGCCAAGCAGAGGTATGTGACCAGTCTGGTTTTGCCTTAGGTGGGATAAACAGCCAAATAATCTTCATGCAGCTGGACTATATATATTTGTACAGATTCAGAAAACATGATATCCATTTTTACTTGAGAAATAAATCAAGACCAAAACTATCTTCTGTTGATACTTCTGAAAATTGCCTTCTTCATCTTCTCATCCTTCATCAAAACCATGCTGGGTGTTTAGGTGTTGGTATAGTCCCTGTTTACATTTTCAAGATGTATGAATACTTTAGGTTAAATTCCTTTCTCTGGATCACCTGTTTGTGTTCCTATTTCAGTCAAGGTTGTTTCCTAAGGTGTAAGGTGGGATAGCACCATGTCCTGATACCTACTCACTGTTACTCATTTTGGTAGCCTAAGCTTTGCTTGCTGCTAAGGAAAACATTTAATGATCAACTTGTCATGACCTAATCCTGTTGTAGCTTTTCAGTCATTTGATAATTCTGAAGTAAATCAACGAAAACCTTACCAATAAATTCATTGTTATTTGCATGGCCAAACCGAATTATTCCATATTATATCTGATTTGTGCATTAAAAATAAATAAATAAATAAATAAATTTTAAAAAAGCTTCCTCTGAATTCTACTGAGTATTCAAGGGACTTTTCTACCATTTAAAATACATTGTGGGTGCTAACACACTTCTGAGCACTGCAGCTAAAAAAGACTAAGGTTTAGTCATAGGAAAATAGCACAAATTTATTTTCTGATGCTTCCTCTCTGTATTTTCCTCTGACAGGCTTACCTGATTTCTTCTGCCCAGGTAAGAAGCAAGGACTTACCTACCAAAGGACTACACAAGGACTTACCTACCAAACTCCTTCACTCATTTTTCCACTTCTCTATGAACACCACTCAAGGAGTGCTGTATGCAGTTTGAAATAACTGGCTGTCAAGCTCCAATATTCATTGTTTCAACTCTAGAAAAGGCTAAATTAAGACTTCTGTAAAATGCCTTATCTGAACAAATCCATAGCTGTGATGCAGACAATAAATTCAGTGCAAAAACTAATGGGCTTTATGCAAGCAAATTAACTAAATTATCAGAGAGGGAGGGGGAAAATGAGCTGCAAGAACAATCAGTCAATATAAAGAAACCATCCAAGCATGTCAGGCTGGATCAGGACTTAATGTTCTCAGGGTACTTGTTAAAAGAAAACTGTTCCTGCTCAGGGACACAGGTTTCACCAGGGTAACCCCATTAACAGTGATGGCTGAACACAGGTGCATTTGGTTTCTGCATCTCTGATGTGTTTAAAACCACGAAGAAACACAAAGCACTAAGAGCAGGGTTACAGTCTTGATTTGGATGGTTTGATTTTGCACAGACATAGGCTCAGTCACTAAGCAAAGGAAGGAAAGGATTCTGGACTGCAGTGTTACCTTGCCAAGAAGAGTTGATCTGGAAAGGAGGAGTGGGAATGATGGACACGAGGTTTCAGAGCCAAATTTTCAGCACATTGCACATCTGGAGATGGCACAGACCACATCAAGATGTTACTCTGTCCTCTCTGGACTAATACAGGACTAATACTGGACTAATACAGGACTAATACAGGACTAATACAGGGCTAGTCTGAACAAAGTCAGTAGGAAACAACATGTAGGGACTTGCTGCTTGTACAAATATCATCCAACTAAATCATCTTTCTGCCTTTAGCCATCCATGGAACAGCTGTCTCTTCTATGTCCCTTACCAGGAACAGCTGAGTTTGCTGGACAATGAACCTCCAGTTCAGGGAAAATGCTCAAACAGCAATTTAAAGCCCATTACTGCTATGTGAACAGAAAGCATAACCAGGATCTGGCCACTATTTTTGTTTATTATAGACACTTAGGATACAGTGTTTAATTGGGAGGGATCTTCTTGGCATTCTTCTTTAGCATTTATATGACTCCAGGCAAAGGTAATGTCAGACTGATAGTTGGGTGTCTGGTTATTGGCTTGGTTATTTCTAACAAAGTTGCTTTCTTTCTCCTCTCTACCTCCAAAACAAAACCATACAACAACTGCAGCATAGCCCAGCCAGCACCAGTCTCCTAGCAAATCATGTTGGGGGTACAATCAGTTCATGAGTTGACATTTGAGCTCAAAATCTATTTAAATAAAGAGTATGAGAAATGTATAAAGATACCATAAACCTTGGCACTTCTTAAGTTTTCAACAGAAGCCCAGTTTTAACTCTCCAGACCTTTCTGAAGTTTCCATGACCACTTGGATGCCTTTGCTGTTCTTCAAGGTCTTTTCATACTATTTATCTCCTTACAAGTTTTCACAGAACTCACATCAGTTGAGAATTTGGCTGCCTGCAAGCTAATGCCCCATATGCCATTCTCACCCACATACTCTTAGACTTTCATAACAATCTTTTTTTGTTTGTTTTTTTCTTGGTGTTTTATTTTGCTTTGTGGTTTTTATTTATTGAATTGAGTCAGGATCCTTTCCCTGTATTTCCATATTTTATCCCTGTTGTTGTTACTTCCAAAACAGAGGTGCACCTGCAAAATCCAGCACATCACAGCAAGACCAGAACTCAGGTGAATGATGTGACATTTGCTTTATGAACTGACACATCCCATTTCATCTGCAGGAGCTGAGGGAAGGCCAAACATCTTGTCCAGGCTCTCCAGAAAGGGATGGCTTAAAGGCAAGAGGGGTATCAATGTGAATATTGTGCATATTCATCTGCACAATAGATACTACCTGGTTCTCAGGAGTAGTACAGATCCTGTGGTAAACATAAAACACTTTTCAAAACTCTCTCTGTCATTTACAAACCTATCCTCTCTCCTTTGAAATGCCACCATTAACTGGTTCAGCTCATGATTTCCCACCTCATTTTCCTCCACACAACTTTGAGACCTGACTTGCTGGCAGTGGCCACCTTGTCTTTCTGGGCTTTCTGTAGAAAATTCAGAACATGATCATAGCTTTTCTTCTTGGCATATCAGTGGCCAGGGTGTTGTTAGCCTTTCTGTGTCACTTGTCCTTTTAGGTCTGATCTGTATCTCCCCCATGACCAGTACTGCAGTTGGCTGTTAGAAGAAAAAAAAGCTCATGGTGTCAGATGAGAAAATTATGAGATGAGGGAGAAAAACCATCAGCAGTTGACAGAGAAGACAGATGAAGTGGTTTATGGGGTAGAGATAATAGAATTTAAGAAGTTAAGGACATGGGGTGAAAGAATGACCTACAAGCTAGGAATCAAACCTGGTGTCAAATCTGGCAAAAAATACCTCTCTGAGAGAAAAATGACATGCAGGTAGTCACAGATCCCAACCTGTATCTTAGAGAAACTCCACTAACAAGAAAATGAAGACCAAGGCAGCAGGATGGATGTCAGCCAAAAACCTGTATATTTGAGCATCAAACTCTTAAGTTATTTGAACATGGACTCAGCAAAATTTTTGAGGGTCTCAGTCTTTGAAAATTAGGTAACTGAAGCTTAACTATTTCCAGCTCTCCAGGCTGCTGCTGGCTGGCACTTACTATTTGAAACACTAACAATCTGGTATCTGATCTAAGAATAAAAACTGGCACCCTGCCTTTTCTTGCCTTTGCAAATTTTCTTTCCTTGCCAAAGCCTGCACCAGGAAAGCCATTAGCTGGCTACCCAAGCCACACTGGAGTGAAAATCATTTAGGAAGACTGATTCATATTTGCCTGTGGATGTATATGACAATCAGCTAACACAGAGGCAACTGCACATCCTATCAGTGAATTGAGTTGTCTTTTAGTAAAAAAAAAAAAAAAGAGAGAGAAAAAAAGGAAGTTATAGAGTATTTTGTCCTAACGTTCATGGGAGTCTTTGTCCAAATTTCTGCATCATTTTCAGCACAGAACCCTCCTTTGCTCTTCACTTCCCAAAGTGGATAAATCAATAAGTCAAGCATAAAGGGCAGTGGTTGGAGAACAGCAAGTGACAGTACAACTTCACACAGCTCATCCTGGTTGATGAGAAGCTCACCCTGAGCTGGCAATGGGTGCTTACAGCTCAGAAAACCAAAGTGTAGCCTGGGCTGCATCCAGTGTGACCAGCAGGGAGAGGGAGGTGATTCTTCTGCTCTCCTGAGATCCCACCTGGAGCACTGTGTCCATCCCTGGCATCCCCAACAAAAGGACCTGGAGCTGTTGGAGCACCTCTCCTATGGACACAGGCTGAGAGGGGCAGGGCTCTTCAGCCTCAAGAAGGCTCGGGGAGCCCTTAGAATCTTCCAGTACCTTAAGAGGTTCCAGGAAAGCTGAGAGGGGACTTTTTATAAAGGCAATCCTAGGGACAGGACAAGGGCTAAGAGTTTTCAGCTGAAAGAAAGTAGATTTGGGTAAGACATGAGGAAGAAATTCTTCAGTGTGAGAGTGTTTCTGTGTTGATGCATTTATACCTTCCAATTATTCTTCAATTCAGCTAAAGCAATTAATATCCAATTAATATTAATATCACACCCCTTTATCTAGATCTCTCATGCCTTCAGTGTAATTCCTAAAGCTGAGCATGGAACTTTGGCTGAGGTTCTGCCACCCTCCCTCCAAAATAATGGTCTAGGAGCCAAATTGTTTCAACATTTGAGATTGTTTTACCTCTCCTGAATCACTCCTGGCTGTGAGGCAGTTTCATTGCTCTCATGCTGTCCTCACCTAGCATAAATAAGGAGGATCATGTTCTCATAAATCATTGGACAACCACAAATACCTACTGCCTAATTGCCAAAGTGAAGAAAACAAAGGAATTCACTAGACATTTACACTGACAGGTGACTTACAAGGGGAATACTCTTAACTGGAAGGCAATTTACACCTTTACATCAACAGATAGATACAACAGGAATGCTCTCAGTTGGAAGCTGGGACCAGATCCAAGCACTTTGCCCTTAATTAAAGAAAGGCAACAAGCATTAGAACAGAAAGAGTGACTCTGACCATGTTGCATTTGTAAAAATACTTGAGCCAGTTTACTCCTGGGACTTGCTGGAGGTTTATGAGTGTCCAAGGCTGCAGAACTGCAGCTTTCACAGATCTCTTACAACCACCTTTAGACCAGGACTCTCACTTCCATTCAGGACTGCAGTGTTCCAGCACACCATTAGCTGCTGGGTTTAGTTAGGTAAAATTCCTTATAGCTTCTACTGAAGTTTTACTAATGTGAAGACTAAATTATTTCAGTCTCAAAAACTAAAGAAAAACAAGGTTAAGGCACTAACCCAACCAACCAGCTTCATTAGATGGCTTTGAACCTTTATCTAGGAAGTCCTCCAAGCTCCACCCCATAGGTTACTTGTATGGGTCTGTGGTGGACCAGTTAAACAGCAACAAAAAAACCCTAAGATGCATGTACAACATTTCCTTATCTTTAGCATTTCAAATTTCTCCAGGAACACTGCCATTGTCCCAAAGCACATTGTCCTTAGCCTACATTGCCAAAAAAGTCTGGGTTTGTATGCTTGAACTCCTCAGCTGGGTGAGTCAGGGCTATCAAAGCCCCACTGGCTTCCAAGTTACACTTTATACAAATGAGGAAATTGAATGCCTCTCTCTCACTGTTTTAAGGACCCATTTCAGCCTCCCCCACACCAGTATTGGCAGATTCTTTGTTCCCATCTGAAGTGGAAAGACACAAACAATGACTTATTAAACACTATGATAAATGAAGAAGTAGAGACTTGGGGAAATAGGGATTTTTTAATTGGTAACAGACATTTTTTGAGGACCTTCTTCCTATCCCTTGTTAGAGGTCTCAGTCCTTAACTCCTAACCTAAAGCCACATATGGATTCTCTCTTTTCAGCACTTAAGCTCAGGGTGCTCAGCTCCCTAGGCTTCTAGAAAGGAAGAACGGGCTCTTCTCAATTGTTGTAGATGCTTTCTTCCCCATGTTGGGTCAAGCTTTGAAGTACTAACTGAATACCACCTTCAAGATAAGAGAATAAAACTGCACATCTATTAAAAGAAATAATTATTCTACAATTCAAACCCTCAATAGTGCTCAGGAACATATAATCAAGGCCATGTATGGGGTAGGTGTAATTGGATACAGTTGCCTTAGGAACAGGATGTTCAGCATGGAAAGCAGGGAGCCTGCTCAAAAGGCAAACTCCAAGCCTTCTGCCTGGTGGGGGAAACCTGGCACGACTGGAGGTACCAACAAAAGTGCCATGGATTTATTTAGAGGCAGGGATTCATCCCAGCAGCTTTTCTAATCCTCTACTATTTGCATGATTCCTGTAAGTGCTGAGCTGAGTAACATTATTACCCTGAGCCAGAAGTGCTCACAGTTTCCAGTTTCTTTTGTGCAACAATCTCATCAAGAAAACAAAAAGTACCCAAGGAGTTGTAAGGGAGTCTGGGTTTACACTCTGGAGATTCTGATCTCATTCCCACTTCCAATGTGTTTCTATCCTGCAGACAAGAGAGATTGTGCTTTTAAACAAGTGAGATTGTAGGATGTAAAAGAATTTGACACATAGAAAGAAAACACTGGCTTGGACAGGAGTGTCATTTTAAAGTAATAATAAAAAAGCCTATAAAGATCCCATGCAAAAAAATCTGAGCTTTTTAGGAACAGAAAATACCTAATATTGTTTGCCAGAATTATTTCCAGTGAGATTCAGCTTCTCCTTTGTAGATATCAGAAGCAGAAAGCCCAAAGTATTGCTCCCAGTACAGGAGTGAAGCCCTGGTTCTTGTCCATGTTTTTCTCTGCAAAAAATATACCCATTCATGTTTCTATGATTTACTGCCCATTTTTGTTTCCATTTGGAGAAATACTGTAAAACATAACACTATAAAACATAACTCTGTACCAAGTCAGAACACACATAAGTGTTTCCACCTTCTGACTTCATTATTTGCAGAAGAAACAATTTCCTACAGATATTGAATTATATATTACTAAGGTGCAAAGTGTGAAATAGCAAAGAGTCCTCTATTTCCTTCCTGTCTTCGATACAAACAAAACCCAGAAAGGCAAATAAAGAAGCTGTTTATTAAATAAGTTGCTTATTAAACAATATTTCTTAAAGACTGGGAAGTAATTTTATGAGCAGAAACTGGAGGTTAAATTCTATGCTGCACCATCTCAGAGAATCTTCCTAAATCTTACAAACTGTGAGGATGCAGTGACTTCACTTGGCTTTGTCCTCATACATTCCTCCCAGGATAACCTAGCAAGCTGGAGAAACCACCCAGGAGTCCTGAAATCCCTAAAGTTGCTCCCTAGAGTAGCTCTGGTCCTCCGTGTTAAGTTTTCCTTCCAAGTTTGTCAGTCTGAAATAGAAAATCTTTTTCAAAAGGGATTTATTCCATTTATATAGTGAGAAAGCTCACGTGGCTGGATACCTCAGTCCCCAAATTTCCCCACTATACTCATGAAATGTGGTCTTCTATTAATTCTCATGTGGAGACCCTGCCATTCCCATGACTGTAGAGACAGCTTACATTGATTTTTAACTCCTGAATGCACCATAATTCCTTGTCTGGGCATAATCTTTGGCTTCCATGTAAGATGTAAGAAATATATGTAAGAAACAGCTGAATAAGTCATGAACAACAGAGTGCCCCAATCACTACACATGATGTAGAAGTGTCAGGAAGCCAAATCAGGGAAAAAAAAAAAACCTTTCCTGCCCATTTTTCACTCTTCTTACTTAACTTGAAAGAGATCCAAACTCCTAACTTTGATTACAGACATCTTCTATGGTTTCCCTGATTTTTAGGGTTTTGTTCTTGCCTGCTTTTTTCTATTTTTGCATTATTTTCTGATTTTTCTCGTTCACTAGAGTTTAAAAAATCAAACCTAACTGTATATCTTTACATTATAAATATTTCTGAAAGCTCCACAACTGGTACCTTCATCAGGCCAGTGGAACACCATGAAAGAAAATGCCATAGAGCATAAAAATTGAGCAAAACAATATTTTCTGTTATTGATTACTATTCCTATTGCCTGCTGTAGCATACATGGACAGTGCACAACAAGCTCAGCTTTCTTCCCACTTTGGTACCTTAACTGATGTGAAGAAGAGGTCATGAGCAAAAGCATAATTTCTGCCATATTTCCACTATAAAAGTCAAGGAAAAAAAAAAAGATAAATTTCGTAAGTGGCATAAATTAAAGCTGCACTGAATAAAAAGTTCACAGCAACCAATTAATCTGTCTAAATAATAAACAAGCAAAAAAGAGGCCATTTTTTAGGTTGCAATCTTTAGTTTCTTCACTGTGAAAACTAAAGACAAAATATAAAATACCCAGTTGCATGGTTAAAAGTGGCAGCTACTTAACACCACAAAATTGAAACTGTTTAGTAAACAAGTTACTAAATGTTCACTAACATTGAGAAGTTACTAACTCTTCAATACACAACTAAAAGTGTTTACAAAATTACAATTTTGCCAGCAAAATCTTAAAACTGTGGTTAATGACGATTGCAACAGGAATCAGTTTTCTGCTTAGCATTGCTCAAAAAATACTTTTTTTTACCACCTGACAAAAGCCAAAGAACTCTCCAGTCTCTTCTCCACTGGAATTGTCTTGGAAAAGAAACTTCCTGGAGGCTGGCTACATTTCTTGTATTAGTTTTAAGAGCATTACAGACAGCATTTGTGTATTGAAAACCCAGTAACCAGTTGCTTAAATTAATTTATAAGGGTCGAATGCTCATACTTCTAACTACCCAAAACCAGCTACTAGTTGGCTGCTTAAGTTCAGAACTGAGACTCAGTTCTACTCAGATTTTTTTTGCTTTCTGAGCAATGCTCAGGATATTTGTAAGCCAATATGTCATTTACATTGGTGGTAGAAGACCTGTGCTTCATGCAGGATGAATACAACACTGAAAATTCTGGGCATTAAAACTCTGGGGTTTCTTTTGTCCTTGTTGAAATCACTATGGAGAAACATTAAAAACAGGGAAATGATATTTAAAGAAGCAGGGAGGAGCAGAACCTGGACAACAGGAGGCCACTGAAAAGTCAGCACTGGAACAACCTGGAACCATCCCCAAGGTCAAAGTCTCATAGAAATGGAGGTTCATGAGCCACAGACAACTCCTACTAAAAAGAACTGAGAGAAATTAAAAGTACATACTCTCTTAATATTCTTCTTAATACTCTCTACTCTCTTAATATTCTTTCTGCAGGTGGAGCAAGATGTGTAACTATATAATGAAGTTAAGTGAATGGATATGGGAGGCCAGGGGGTCTCTTGGTGGTCTCTCTCATTCCCATTCACATCTAAAAGGAGGGAGAGACACACATAATCCTGATAAGAAACCTGTATTTGGAAACACGTGTTAAAGATAATTGCAAATCCCAGCCTTAAAAGAAAGAGCCTGATCTTAAACAAGGAGTAGAAGCAGGTGATCTGTAGGAAGAGGCAAAGATTGCAGAAGAGGGATAAGCTGGCTCAAGCCCACGTGAATGTATTTAAAACACTAATCACATAATGACAGCCCGTGCTATTCAATCACCACAAAAGAGACCCAGTTAATGTAGGGAAAAATGAATGTTTGGCAAAGGTGCTGGCTGTGCACTTTTCAGGTGGAAACAAGCACCCTGCCAATTGCTACAGGAATTGGAATTGACAAGTCTTCCATGCAGAACAAGAGAGTTCAAGAGTTTAGTGACACCTGTATTTCTCAAGTACAGAAAAGCTCCAGGGGACTGTGCTTCCTAAGGACTTAGAAACCCAATTCCTACTAATAATGGCATGAAATGCAAGCCTAAAATACAGCCTTTTACTTCCAAACTTGTCTCTGTTATTAATCTGAAATCCCAGGTTTTTAGAGGCAGGGATCACAGTAATTTACTTAACCTTCAGGAAAGATAACAGCACTTCTAATAAAGCCCTAACAATTGTTTGATCTCCATACAACATAAAGGCTGTCACTGCAATCTATACATTTTGTAGGGTTTGGGGTGGTTTTTTTGTTTTTATTTGATCCCTACATGTTAATTAAAAAAAAAAAAAAATCCAAATACTGAGCTGTTCCTGATGTAGCTGCAGCAGGGTATGATTCTACAACCTGACCTCATCTTGGGTTTCTTCTCCTCTGGCTTTGCATTTGAGAAACCAAGTCAGATGCTGCAAAACAGTCCCCCTGGGACAAATATGAATATTTAACTTAGTCTGGAGAGCAGCAATTCACATGGGCAGTTGGCCTGAAAACCAAAAGTGAGAATTTAAGAGAAACAAGTGCCAGATTGGATGGGGACTCACCCCTATCCTGTTTCTGTGATCCCTGCCTCAAGAAGTAGCCCCCTCTCAGTCTAAGAGGCACTAATTAGTATTCCAAATAATGAAGTTCAATATTGTCTCCAATATTTTCCCCATTTATTACAATTCTAGATCTTGTCACTGCTGTCAGCTACAAGCCTCTGAATATTGATCTCAAGAGCAAATTATGGTTTTTTCTTAAAACTATTTCAGTGTCCAATTGTTGGCTTTTTCACTTGATTGACTGTCCCTCAGTTTGTCTCTCAGGACACAATACAAAGAAAAACTCTCTACCTGCCTGAGCAACAGATGACAGTACTGTGCCCATTTTTGTTTCAACCTATTGAAAGTAAACCACCAAAACTCTTGAGGCTCTTTCTGGATGGTCAGTTCCCCTTCTCCTCACTTCTCTAAGAGCTTTCTGCCATCTTTTTTGCAAGGAGATGACTGGAATTGCACAGTGTTTCACTAGGCTGTACCCCAAAATTCCCTACAGGCATTATAACACAGACATATGTGACATTACTCCAGTTGCCAAACTCTGGTTTGCAAGTGCAGTCCCTGGACCATGTACAGTCCCAAACCATTCTCTCTCACAATCTGATCTAATGATGTGAAACTCTGCAGGTAAGTTTAGCATTTTCAAGAAACATGAGGCTTCTGTGTGTGATAACTGAATGTAATTTGTTGATATCTGGGCTATATATCTGGCTGGGCCAGGTCTCCCTAAAGTAATGACAAGTCCTTTCTTGTTCTGTCCAACCCACATCAGTTTGTGTCTTCAGCAGATTTTCACTTCTTCCTCTTTCCATCTAATTTATAAGTACATTAAATAGTGGAGTTGGTACATAACCTTGAAGTATCCCAGTATGTTTAAATGATGAGGGTTTATACCTCAATAAAACTGGTCTCCAAGCAGGTTTTGGGGTAATGGCAACACTATCTTTGATTGTATCTCTAGTTTCCCTTACAGAGTTCTGTTGAAACAAAAACTAGCAAAAGCTTTTTGAATGATAATTTTATACAAATGTACACACACACACATATATATATGTATAAAGTCTAAACAATGTATGAGAGGAATGCAATCCAATGTGAAAAAGAAAATGGATCTGGCCCTACAGGTGATTCAGTTACAATAAAAAGGATGTCACTAAGAGAAAGTAACCAAATCTAGATCAGACTGTACTAAGGACTTCTTTTCTAGAAAGCAGGCCCACCACTAATGCACTCTATAACTATACTCACAGTGCTAATAGCACCTAAATATCTACAAGCAAGCACAATAATAAAGCTAAAAGCACCCAGGATCCAATTTGAGCTTAATAAAAAGCATTTGTTCACAGTCCTTGGGCTAATTAAACCTTATAACTAGAAAGTCAGAAGTAAAGTCCATAACTGGGCATAAGCCCAGCTTGTAAGTTTATTCAATGAAGTTCCAAAATAGCTGTTACAAAGCTGACTTCCCACTTCTGATGATCTACCCCATTTCCATGCCTTCAGTCAGCTGCTGAGCTGATGCAGATTTCAGCCATGCCATATTATACCAGCTGGAAAGATGGGGCTTCTGCATGTTCTTCTACACTCCTAGCAACTCAGATTTTAAGTTGGCAACGACTTCACGTAACCTCTTATTTTTAGACATGCATCTACGAAACTCAGACACTTTGTATATTTATCCCCCACCCTTACAACTCAGGGATGTAATTTTGCTATTCAGAACAAGTTAGGAGAGAGAATACAACTAGAATAGCAGGACTTGGCTTGCAATTAACTTCTCCAGACACAGTTATAAATTTCAGCAAATGGGTTATAATTGAGGAGCCAGCATGACCTTTATTATTTCAGAAGGTTTAGCCATGGCAGCTCAGTGTGACTTCAGCTGGACTATTAGTCACTCTGTCAGACAGAAGCACCAACATCCAACTCACTCTGACATCAGGATATGATCTGATCCTGAAAACTGAGTAAGTCTTAACTCTGAGGAATGGTCCCAAACCAGGCAATGGAATTGCTTCTAGAGAAATCCCCATACTCCCTGTGATTAAAGTAGCAAATATCAGCTATTTCTGTCATAATCACAACCAAGAAACATTATTGCTCTTGCAGAAGAAGTTTTAGAATCTTTACCAGTCAAGTCCTATAATCAGGAGTGGCTTTTCCTCACCAAAAAAAACCCCCCAACAATAACCCAAAACCCAAACCAAACAAACAAACAAAAAAAACCCACTGGACTAGTACTGTGTACCACATTTTCTTGCATCATTCTCTTCCACTATAAAGCACACTGCCAAATACATAATCTGTGAGTAAACATTTCAGAGTGTTTGCACTTAATATTTAGGGAAGTGCAGCAAAAAAAAACAATCACTTTTTCACAGTCTTCCCAGCCAAGCAAGGATTTCTGTTACAGCAGAATCCTTCTTAAAACAAAAGCTGTGTGATGTTATGAACAACACTGGGGCAACCAAAATATTTTTATGACTTCAGTTAACCAGTAAATTATTCTTAGAACTTAGTAAGTCAGGCCATTACCATCACCTTGGTGAAAGACAGACAAGAAATAGGGCGTGTTAAATGCAAAAATACTATCTGATACATTACAGCCACTCAAGGCATCCTTTGTAAATCATTTATGGGGAGGAACACATCTAAGTCTCTCTCCATATAAGTATGATAAAAAGCTGTCTTTCCCAAGTACAGGCATATGGAAAAAGCATCGGAAAAGGCACTGTGAAAACCTGAGAGACCCCCAAAACGAGGCAAAGCCAGCGTGGTAAGGCACGGTCTGTGCAAGCATCATGTGCATGAATGCACTGGGGCTCCTACACCGCCCTCACAAACACGGCAATCGGCAACCCCCCAGGCCTGCCTGCAACATTACGCCAAATATTTGACCGATTTTCTTAACACGAGTTCACTTGTCGCGATTATTACCGCTCTCCTTACACTCCGGCGACTGCCCGCCCACCCACACGGGTGCGGAATTCTTCAGCCACCAGGAGAGCTTTTTCCATGGGTGAAGCCATCAGCCCCTCGTCCCCTACCCCCATGCGAAGCCCCCCTGCCAGTCCCTGTCCACCCAAGCCCTCCGGCAGCTCCCCTCGACTCACGTTTGTAGCTGGCGGCCCAGGGCTGGTAGCCGTAGTAGCCGGTGATGCGGAGGATGCGCTCCTCGATGGATGTGAGCCCCACAGAAGCGCTGGTGAGATCCTCCACGGAGCGGGACCACTTCAAGTCCTCCTTGATGGCTTCGTCCACCACCAGGTACTTCAGCTGCCGCAGCTGCGGGCTGATGTCGGACAGCCTCCGGGGGCTGACATCGGGGGAACGCCGCATGCCGCTGGGGACCGGGAGAAGGGGGTCAGCGGGGGGGTGATGGGGTGGGATCACCGCCCTCCTCCGGCCCCCGGGAGAAGTTGGAGGGGGGCGGCGGGACCTCCGGCGGCAGCTGAGCGGCTCCCGAACCCGCGGCAGCCGCGCCGCAAACTTTCCTCCCCACCCTCCCGCCGAGGAGACCCCCGGGAGCGGGCGGTGCCGCCGGATGGAGGAGTGAGGTGAGGCGGGGAATGGGGGGTGAGGTGAGGCGGGGAATGGGGTAAGGTGAGGCGGGGAATGGGGTAAGGTGAGGCGGGGAATGGGGGGTAAGGTAGGGCGGGGAACAGGGGTGAGGTGAGGCGGGGAATGGGGGGTGAGGTGAGGCGGGGTATGGGGGTGAGGTGGGGCGGGGAATAGGGGTGAGGAGAGGCGGGGAATGGGGGTGAGGCGAGGCGGGGTATGGGGTAAGGTGAGGCGGGGAATAGGGGTGAGGTGTCCGCGTCCCTCCCAACCCCCTGTCCCCCCGGGGTACTCACAGGGTGGCGGCTTTGCCCCTGGAGGAGCCGTTGGGGAACTCCCGGATCCCCATGGGGAGCAGCAGCGATGGCTTCGGGGCGCCCAGAATTCACGGCGGGGCGAGCCGGAGGCGCTCACCGGCCGGGGAAAAGAGAGGAGGGAAGGGAGGGAGGGAGGAAGGAGGAGAGTAGAGGGGAGGGAGAGGCGAGGCGGTGGCCTCCCGCGACAGAGGGATCTCCGTGCTGCCGCCGCCGGTCCCCGGCAGGCAAGGAGAAGAGGCGGAACAACCGCTGCTGCCAGCGGAGAGCCGGCGGCGGGGGCCGGGCCGGGCAAGGCGGGCTCCGCGCCCCCCCACCCTGCGCCCTGCAACCACCAGGGGGAGCCCCGCGGCCACGGCCCCGCCGCCACCCGCCCCCCGGCGAGCAGCCCTGAGGCGGGGCGGGACGGGGTCCCCTCCTCCGGGCGGGCCCTCTGCCTCCCGGTTCGGTAGAAAAACGGGGCGAGGAGCCATCGGTGTCCGCTCCTCTGTCGGAGCTCCGGGCTGGGGGTGCGGGGTGGGGCTGGGTTGGCCGCCGCCCGGAGGGAGCGGGGCTCTGGTGAGGGATGCGTCGTGCGGTTTCCTCACGCAAGGAGCGGGACACGGGTGGGCTCAGCCCCAGCCCCGGGGCGGAGTGGTGGCCCTGGTGCCGGTCCGGTCAGCAAGACCCAATTGAGAACAGAAGGGGCTATGGGAGAGAGACCCAATAGTGACGGTCCTGAAGTGACCGCGGGCCCGGCTTGCCAGGAGCATCCTCCTGGTTTGTCCGTAACGGAACCGGTACCGCAGCCACCCAGCCTTCTGTCAAACTACGTTTTGTTTTTAAACACACTGCCCGAGAGGGAACGTAGTTAAATGAGTGTGTAAGCATCGGTGTGTACCTTACACAAACACTTCATTCAAACAAAAAAATGCAATGATAGATGCTTAGACCTTTGATCACCCACAAATTGTGATAGCTGACATTAAAGACTGCTTTGTGTATATACGCGTCTTACAGGGGAAAAAAATAAGTCCAAGAGAAAAGAATTGTTCCCTTTCATCACCACACACCTTCAGTTACCTGAAACATTAAGACACAAAGGTACTGAATGTGGAAGCAGCTGGTACCAGCTGCATGCAACCTTTCCCTGCCACATTATAGCATCACTGCACTGTCACCAGAAACAAAAAGTAGAAAAATCTCCAGCAGCTGCCTGATAAACCAATCCCAAATACACATGTCCTAAATTTCTTTTATGCAAGCCTTCTTCTGAGCCTGTGAAAATGTTTGTTGCTGTGGGGGTCAGTTCCAAAATGCATGAGGAGAGGTGAGGGTGCTGATCCAACTGCAGCCATCTGAACCTGCTGCTCACCTTCAGAGTCACCTTTTGCAAGGTACACAGACCTTGCAGAGGGATGATTCAGGTTAAGATGTTAGGATGAAAACAACAACGCTCACTAAATCTACAGATACTGCTCACTGGCCTGGGTTAAGTCTCTTAAGGGCATTCAGGGCAGGAGTGGCAATAGCAGACATGAATGGAATTAAAACATTTCAGTCAGGTCTCCAAAGTCCAGCATCATTCTGTATGCAGAGCCCATGCACCCTCTGGCTTTAAGTGATGGACAGGGATAGGATCTCAGAGGAGAATTGCAAGTAAAACTTCACTTAGCTGGTGCTAAATCCCTCCATCATTGTAGGTACAGGACTCAGAGTGTGCAAAAAACAACAGAAGGTAGGTCCAGAAATCTAAGTTTGGGCTGGCTGTGCTCAGTACAGGACTAATTCACATAGGGATAATATTTAGTATAAAATTCTAAGTCTCGGAGCAAACAAAGGTTCCAATAACCAAGCAAGTGACATTGTTGACCAGTCAAGTCACCTGCTGAGCACTCACCTACCTCTTGCCATGTTCTGGTGCAGAAAAGCAGAGGCTTGCTCAGCCCTGATAGACATTTTGCCCCCATCTCTGAAGTATTTAGCTGCCCGTTTTCTGTAGCCCCAGAGAGGAGCCAGGGAAGTCAGGGGCCCTGTTACACAAACCTACAACTTTAATATACCAGAACCATCTCATTCCTCTATCCAATAAAGATTGGTTTTCTGCTGTATTTTTTTGTTTGTTTATTTGTTTTTCTTTCCTATCTGCTGTCATTTCAAGGTGTAAATGAAGTGATGGATGGGTGTTAGTGCTTTCTCCTGTCCTGGAAGCAAGTGACTTGGGACAGCTTGGCTGGCAGTGCTGACAAACTTGAAGTGAGCATGCATCTTATGAGAGAGAAAAAAGTGCATGTGAGTGGAAATTTTAAAGTTCAATGGAATGTTTAATAAAAATGACATTTCCCAACTGTAGTGAGAGGCAAAATCAACCTAGCTGGCTTTTATCAAACTTGCTGTAAATGACATTTCTTAAAAAATGGCAGCTTCTGGAGACATGCAAGTAAATGTCTTGATTACATTAATTTTATTTAAGCATTGTAGCTAAAACTGAAACACAACAATATGGTATCCCACATTAGGAATTAGAATTTGTAGGTTTATAGAGATATTTCAGATTTTTAATATGAAGAGAGAAGTAGTACTGTAGTATGCTAGCAATGCTACCAAGAGTAAGGAACAAGTTAAAAAGAAAGCATTGGCTAAACAATATATTCCTATTTATGAAACAGTGGGAAAAATGGAGCAAGGTTTCACTCAGCTTAGGTTGGAGCCACCTAGCATGGTATGCAACACCAAGCTGGAGCCACTCTAAATGGCTTTTCTGGGCCTCTGACTAGTGCATTACTTTAATAAAATAGCTACAAATCATCTAAGCACAGAGTAGTAGTTGGGAAACAGTGTATTTTGAAAAATAGCAGAGCTCTGCAGCAAGGTAACAATTAGTACTTCCAGAATGCAATTACTTATTCTGCCCTGTTAGACACCTCTTTATATTTTTTCCAGATAACATGAAATTATATGCTTGACTGATAGTCAGCTTTCAGAAGGCACAGGCCTTAAGATATATTAGAATTATGTTGTCTACAATGTGATGCTGTGTCAGAGGAAAGTATCATTTAAACTGTATTTATTGTCACCCGTAGCTTACCAAAATTTATCTGGGTTGGAATTTTGCACTCACCAAATATTACTCCTTTCATGAGCAAGGTAAGTGAAGCTTTTATCCCTCCCCCCTTCTTCTCAAGGTAAGAGTTTTACATTTAAAGGATATGGGTAGAGTGACAGCAGTAGAATAAGATAGGAAAGATAGTTCAGAGGGCAGCAAATTAATCACTACTGCAGAAATTACAACAATACAAAGTTAACATGTTCCCTCTTCTCCAGTTCATAAAAGTCACACTTGTAACTCAGCCTTTAGAAGACAACTTCAATCCCTCCCTTAATCAAGTACTCATCTAATTGAATCATCTGCAGCTGATGTTCCTGCTCCATTCCCTGCCCACCTGCACCACTGGGAGAGGAGGAGTTAGAGAATTCAGGAGAGAAAAAAAGGAGGGATGGGGGGAGGAAGATGTTTTCAGGTTTAGTTTTTGTTTATCTCTATCTTCCTTTTATTTCCCCACATCAAGTCTGTTTTTCCTGTGATGGGAATTGGTGTCCTTACCTTGACTCCTGAGCTTTTCATTCTATTTTTTCTCTCCCCTGTGCAGCTGAGAAGGAAAGTGACAGAGCAGCTTTGGTGGGTACCTGGCATTCAGCCAGGGTCAACCCATCACACCTTGGCATCCTGTCATGTTCTGCCATTTCAAGCAATTTGGACCAGAAATATTGTGCTACAAAGCAGAGGTTAAGGAAAAACTAGGTAGAGGTCTTGCAAGTTTTCTGTATTTACCTGCCTTCTATTCCTGGTTGGGCTTTTCACACAAGTTTGGCTGAGCCAAACAACCATGGAAGTGATTACAACAGCTTTTCTAACCTGACCAGCACATGAAAACTCACAAGGAATTATTAAAAAAAAAAAAAATAAAAAATGTTGCCTTCAACATCCACAAAGGTAAGTAGTGAGAATGCAGTTCTTTAGAAATAACTGGAAAGAAAACTTTTAATAGATTTGTGCTCAGAGAAGGCAGTTAGTGAATCAGAGCACAATATTCATATCATATTTAAAGCCACTTATCTGGAAGGTGTGGTAGCCACAAGAAAAAACTGATAATTCTCACCCTTTAGATAAACTTTTGATTTCTAGTTTTGAAGGGTGTTTTTAAAGCTGGCATTTTTTGGATGCAGAGAATGTATCACTAGACTTGGACTGTGCAGCTTTCTCAGAAGGAGAAATTTCTGAAGAGGAAGAAACATTTGACAGGGAATTTTTACTGTGTAAAATTAATGGCAGCTGCTTGAAGCTGCTCACGTGTCTGAAACACTGAAAATCCAACAGCTGAATTTTTGGTCTGGAAGCATAAAAGATCAAGGAGCATTACACTTTTGCCAGATGATTCCATTCCATGGGGCACCAGCACTTACCTCCATGTATGGGTTTTGAATTCTGTTCATTAGTTAACCACTAGTTAACCACTAACCATTAGTTATTTTTCCAGATCTTCTGCAAATAATCTTGGAAGCTACTACAAGCAACCTGCTACACCAACCCAGACCCCACTTCCACCCATAAGAAACAAAAGGGTGTCTTCTCTTCCCCTTTTTTCATCTACACTTGAATACTTTGATGTACCATAAAGACAGTATCTCACTGCACTTTTTTTCCCAGCTGGTTTTTTAATTAAAAAAAAAAACGAAACACAAGTAAAAATATAAAGTAAAAAGAATAAAGAAAATAAAGTATAAAGAAAATAAAGTAAAAATATGTAGTGGGATTAACAGTAAGAACTCCAGGCAGACAATTTGCAGAGATGCTATGCAGGTCCCTCTTGTAGACAAGAAGATCCCCCTGTACTCTGTCCCTACACAGGGATAGGTGTCAGCACTACAGTCAGCCCCAAGGATGTACTGCAGCTTAGTATATAATGACACAGCTTTAAAAAATCAGCTCTTTCATCTTCTGTTTCTTTAGTAGATTCTTTTATTGTGGTGATAAATGGGAAACAACGAGGTGATTTCATTAAAGTTCCTCAGGCTGTGCTGAATGGACTCCCTTGCTTGTAGAATTAATAAAAAGGCCAAGACACCTCATTAACATGCCTGGGACTGAGCTGGATTGGCAGCAGTGCAGTTTAGTCCTGCCAAAGGGTATTTGCTGAGGAAACTCAGAAAGCTTTTAAATCATATTCTTAAAGGTTGAGTCAGGAGAAGATGACCTTGCAAAAGCTGTAGTCCAGACCTTCCCCCCTGGCCCCAGTCCATTCATTCCAGACCTGCTTACTGCACAGAACTGGATGTTTAATACTGTGGGTTCTCCTTGGACTATTCAATGCATTTAGTTTGATTTTGCTGTGCATTCTTCATCAGGAAGCCTGGCAGAAATACCAGTTTTATCCAACAGCTAAGCAAAGAATAATTTGCCCCTGTACTCAGCTCTGGTGAGGCCACAGCTTGAGTCCTGTGTCCAGTTCTGGGCCCCTCAGCTCAGGAAGGAGATTGAGGTGCTGGAGCAGGTCCAGAGAAGAGCAAGGAGGCTGTGAAGGGACCCAGCACAAGTCCTGTGAGGAAGGGCTGAGGGAGCTGGGGGTGTTGAGGCTGGAGAAGAGGAGGCTCAGGGGAGACCTCATCACTCTCTCCAACTCCCTGAAAGGAGGTTGGAGCCGGGGGGGGGTTGGGCTCTTTTCCCAGGCAACTCTCAGCAAGACAAGAGGGCACAAGAGGTCTCAAGTTGTGCCAGGGGAGGTTTAGGTTGGACATGAGAAAGAATTTCTTTCCCCAGAGGGTGCTCAGACATTGGAATGGGCTGCCCAGGGAAGGGGTGGATTCTCCATCCCTGGAGATATTTCAAAAGAGCCTGGATGTGGCACTCAGTGCCATGGGCTGGGAACTGCAGCGGGAGTGGATCAAGGGTTGGACTTGATGATCTCTGAGGTCCCTTCCAACCCAGCCAATTCTATGATTCTATGATTCTATGATTTGAGGAATTAATTGTAATTTTATTTTTTTCTACTCCTACACAAGGCACAGGTGGAGCAGTTAAGATGTCACACATTAAGAAGTTGGGAAATGACAACATGTTCTGTTTTACTGTGCAGAGAGGAGGTAATTTGTGCCCTTTGTATCTCACGTGGGATTTTTAATATCACCTTCAGTGTATTTTTTGTAAACAGTGAAAGGAGTGAAAATAGCACCTATAAGCCACAGTCATTTTTGTTGCCTGAACACTGAGCTGTGTATTTGTTTTGGCACTCACACACAGATACACCAACAGCTTCTGCTCTCACCTGCTACTAAAATTAAAGTCTCATAACCTTAAATACAGTGATTCTCTCCTAAAACAAAATAAATCTCCACCACGACAGATTTCAGCCTGCCTTTTGGCAGAAATTATGGATCATAATCTATGGATTCCTTTTATTGTCATAAATAAAAGGGCCTTTTTTTTTTTTTTTTTTTTTTTGGCTTCTCCTCCCACCTGCTCTATTGTTGGTTACTATGATACCATTTGAGACAAAAAGAACACTCAGACCCTTCAGCTCCTGAGGTTGTTGTGTCATTCCCTACTCTTGAAGTTCACTTTGTGCTGCATTAGTCCATAAAACACTTATTCCCTTCTTGCAGAGCTGAGCAAGAGCTCCCTTCTCTCTCTCCTCCAGTAGCTGTGGACAATCTCAGCTTTCTCAGGTGCAACTCCTCACTATTATATTCAAGCAGAGATATTGGGGTTTACAGAGCCATTTCTTTTTTTAAAGCCTAATTGCAACAGATGAATTAAAAATACCTCAACAGAAATATTCCAGCTCTGCTCCTGAAGCCGAGGAGATACACAACCAACATGCAAGTGATTTTTAATAATCTGGGGGCTAATTCTAGGCTCTGGTTCATCTCCCACTAAAGGTTAAATATTCATCCTCTGTCATCAGTAGTTTTGTGCTTTTTTTAGTATTGAGGTATTTTGTGATATTAGGACAAGTGTAAAAGAAATTCTACACAATACCTAATAAAAAGTTTTCATTGACTGAAACAGGATCTTTAAATTAAGCTGATGAACCACATTTGTGCTTATTTAACAATTTTGCCAGTTAGTACATCTGAATGGGACTGTGTTAGACCATGCTACAATTAGCAGCAAGACTAACAATTAGACCTAAGAACAAGAACAGGAACAAGAACATCAGCAGTGGGAAAATATTTACAAAAATCCTACCCGCCTTGCAGTTCTTCCAGAGTGCACTTACACTCCAAAGGAAAAAATCTCCATGGCATTCAGAGAATCCACATCTATTGTGACAGCACACCACCAGACCAGCAAGTTGGAGTTGGGATGAAAGCTATTTTTCAGGCTTGCACATCAGCAGCACAAAGGTTCATCATTTAGATTATACTCACCATTTCAAGAAAGGAGAAAAAAAGGGGAATTTTCTACACTTCCTCACCTGTTTTATCCCCCTGGGGCAATAGGACTGCACAGGGTAGCATTTCCTTTACTCAAGCTCTAGCAGATGAGATGATAAGCAGAGAGGATGCAGCAAGAAGATGCCATCTGTACAGAGGCTCCCTGGGCGGTAGCTGAGACACTGGGCAGGGAAAAAAAAAAAAAGAAGATACTAATATGAATCTCTTAAATCTGTTTGCTATGAGAGACAATACATGATTTTTTCCTGTTTGCTTGAGACAGGAGAAGTAAGGGGCTTACATGTCAGCAAAAAGCTTTCAGTTTAGAAACAGAACACACCTTTGTTTTGGCAAAGACAGTGAGCAACAGAGAAGTGCCTCCCTTACAAAGTTTGCTGGAGCCTCCATCCCTGGCATTTAAGCAGCTGAACACACATCTGCCAAGGGGAAAAGTCTGAGCCCCCCAGCTCTGTTCTCTGGGGTGAAGGCTCAATCCCCAGACCTTGCTGGCAGCAGCCATTTCAGCTGCCAGACAAAAATCCACCCAGGAAAGACACAGACTCAATATTAGATAGTAGAGAAGTATTACTGCAGTTGTTCCTATTATTCCATTTGATGTATTGACTATTACTCAATAGTTACCTCATTATTTGCAGCATCCTCAGGTTTTCAATCTTATTACACTGAAGCCACACAAGATTGAAAAGAAATAAATCCTGGAGCTTGGGTAATGACTTGTTTTCCCTTTTCTGAATACTCATTCTGTGGTTAAGAATCAACCTTTTCTTCCCCCACCCCTCCAGACTTAAACGATCATTTAATCTGATAAAAGTTATTCCTGATTCTCACCCCTTACCCATCAAAGCTCATCAGCTCCATCACATCCCACCCAGCTCAGTGCTTCAGAGAGCATTTTACATGTGCTCTGCCTTTCAGAAATGCAGTTTGTAGCACTAACTTTTGCAGAGATTCCCTGGTGATGCTCTGTAAAGACCCAAATGAAACACCAGAGCTTTCCCTGCAGCCTGGAACACTGGGGAAGTGCTGCCCACTTGCTCCCTTGGCTCTCATTTCACCACAGGCAAGGGGCAGGCATGAAAATGGCAAATCATGAAGAACCCAAATCACAGGTGGCCATAATTTCTTCCTTAGGCCCTGATGCAAGCACAAAGTACCAAGAAAAAGTCCTCCTACTACTACTCAGAAGCAGGTAAGGAAGCTTTGAGAGGAGAAAACCCCTGAGCATCCCTAAAAACTCAGATTACTATGGAATCTGAATTGCTGAGCATCAGACAAGAAGGGCTATAGCAGCCTGCCAGTGGTAACAGTTCTCAGTATCCCATTTTTCCTCCAAATTTCAGCCTTCTCTCTGTCACCCTGCCCTGGAACAAGCAGGGTGACTGCAAAGCACCCACTGAACCTCGAGGTCCAGCTGACCACAGGGGTTTTCATCTTGTGCTGCCTTGAGCTGTGGAATTGGATGATCCTGACCAAAAAACCAAGCCCATTTATAGCAGAGAAGTCTGTGAGAGACCAATTAAAATTATTTGAAGGAAGTAAACATGGTACAAAAGCCCAGAAAGCAAGTGAGTCCCTTTATGGAGCTGTGACCATTTTTTACTGGGGCTAAAAAGTTCCCATACAATTATGGGGTGCACCTGCACTGAGGATAGCAATTATATTTTTAATTTGAGGGGTTTTTTAAGGTATTTCCTACACAGACACAATTAGCCAGTGACAAGTGAAGTGCAAGGGAGGGATAGAAAAATATCCCTGAGATATTTGAAGCCAGTTTGCAATTCTGGGATTAGAAACTGCCTGGTGCCAGCATCACCTTGTTCTTACCCTCTGTTAGTGCCTTCCCAGCATGATGCTCATGTCTGCACACACAGCTCCAGACCACAGCATCCATCACCTCACTCTCCAAGCTGCTGCATCACCTGTGGGCTCCATGGGAGGCTTCTCACATTGGGCCAGGGCATTTTTACCATTTCCTACAGGAACCTGACTAAACCCTAAATAAGGAAAGGGTCTGGCTGCAGAGGGGTATTAGGAGACTTCTCTTCCCTCCTTTCCTCTGCTTGGGATCAAAGTTGAGCATTAAAGTTTTAATAAAAGAACAGTTTTGTGGTCTCTCTCCCCTTTGATCATGGAAGAGGTTTTAAAAGAACAACCCACTGGGTCCCTTCCTTTTGAAGTCCTCCACAGAAGGATCATTAGTGGTAGATGAGCAGACAGATGTAGTGCTCAGTGTTAGAATTCTACTGTCACCATAACAACATTTAGTAGGGATGCTGAGCTACTATAATTTGAAACAAGACCCAAAAGTGCTGCTGAGCTGTGGGTGGGTGGCATGGCTTTCCTTCTGAGGCTGTTCTCTCCAGCAGTGAGCTGGAAATCTGGAGGACCTGTTCCTTCTGGACAAGAGGCTGGGGAGCCTTTCCTTTGTAGAACAATTGGAAATTCTCAGCTGTTTGTTTTTCAAGAAGAGATTAAGCTTTGCAGGCTTTGATAATTCACCGTGCAGCTTCTGGCTCTGACTTGTTTGCAGCTCGTGCTCTGATTGTCAAGCTACAGAGAAGCTTCTGGAAATGGTTTCCTGCTCTCCCCTCCACCACCCCAACTCTCTGGACCTTCATTTTAGTGCAAATGTAAAGAGATCAGTTCAAAGTCTGAGTCATTTATGCATGAAAACTTGTGTTAGATTTTTCTTTTCTAAACACAGCATCAGTGGAAAGTGGTGGCTGAAAAGTAACAGAAGTAGTTTCCCTTTTCTCTGGATACCAGATGGTTCTGTTTAACTAATTTCTAGACAATTACAAGCATTATCCACATGAATTAACCGTCCTAGCTTATCTGCAACAAGATAACACCTTTTGGGGCTCATTAAAGTCATAAATCCATCTCAGGAGCAGCTCCTTCCTTGTGAAGAGCAATAAACTTCCATGTTGTTTGCATAGGTCTAGACTGGCAGGAAACAGACACAGGTAATTCAGGACCTGGTTAGAACTGAAAAAGAGAGTTTTTTGGGATAAGGTGAGCTAAAGTAATTCCTAAGTTCCTGTCCCATTTGAAGACAAATAATGAGAGATCCCTTGAGGGGTGACACTGGATGCTCCGTGTCAGAAGGTGGTGGGAAGTGGCAGAACCTGCACAGCCCTGGTACATCTGTGATGCTTTCTATCCAATAAGCACTTCTATGAAAGCATCATTTCTCTGTGCTGGAGGTGGCTTCAACTCTGTCTTTTAGGTGATAAGCATGAGATTTAATTAATAAATCCCAGTTCCTACTTCTGGTACCTACCCTGCGACAGTCACTGAATGATGGTGAAGCCTCAAACCTGTTTTTCCCTGGTGCTGACACTAATCCTGTCCATTTTGATATAGGATCACCCTGTGCAACTTGACTTCAGGTAAGAGTACACTGACATTGACAAAACAGCAAAAAAATTGACTGTCAAGAAGACCAGAGGGGAAATAGAAGATGACTTTAATTTAGAGCTTGCTTACCCCAGTAGTGTTGGCAACGTTGTGCTGAGTAACATCATTGCTACAGACAACAGACACAGGGAGCAAAAAAAAAAAAAAAAAAAAAACTAAAAAAATCTCAGCAGAATGAGTTTTGGTGGTAAATGGCAGTCACAAGGCCGTCTCAGGAGACATAAGGGGAAAATCACATTTTCAGAGGAGCCTGCAGCCTCCAGGTGGTGCAAAACCAAGGCTTTGGCCAGGGGGGTTTAGCACAAAGCTCCATGCAGAAGGTGCTGCTGATGTCACTCTTTATTACACTAAATTACTGCCACTTTGAGCTATTTCCACAAGCACTTTCTCTACTGTTCATCCTCCTTTTCCTTCCTCACAGCACTTTCTCATTCTTTATACAAGGTTCAAAATGGCTTTGTGCAAATATATTTCTTCTTGCCTGCATAATGAACTCTATTGATCTGTTTAAAATATTAGCTTAAATATATCTACAAATTTCAACATTAGAATGAAAAGTAACAGTATCACACTAACCCAAACCTCCCCACTCCATCAGATACACATTTTTTAGAACACCACCTTTTTTTCTCTCCACTGTTCATGCATTTATTGTTTTCCACTGCTTTGCCAATTATAATGAGTATATTGATTTTCTCATGTGCACATATACAAAACTCTGATAGAGAGCTCTGCAGAGAAAAAACCTGCATACTGATATCCTGGCTGCTGTGTCGAGGGGCTGCATAGGGGCATTAATCTCAATTCAGAGCCATATGAAACTGAGCCCTCCTTTAAGAGTAAACCAAAAATCTGACAGAGGCTACTAGAGCAAATACAAAGATTTAGATCAAATAACTCCATCAGCTGTGAAAATCAGCAGTCTGTGCTTACACCAAAGCAAACCCCAAGCTCATTAACTGTTGTTTGTAATGATTCACAAGGACATCATCTGCTTTCATCAGGTTTTTTTAGGCTGCATCCTGCCACATAGGGCTTGGAAACTTTGGAGAGGGAGGAGAAGGGTACTTGTTGCCTTTGATTTGGTGAACATGAAAGGGAAATGCAGTGCCATGGCAAGAAGAGATGATGCAGTCCAAAGGGAAGGAAATGCAACTGGAAGGGAGATGCTGCTTGCCAGGTTAGTTAGGTGACTTAGCTCATATTATAGAGAATAACATCCACACCACTCCTCATCTACTCTAGCAAAAGGCAGGAGAAATGCAGAACTGCTCTGACCCTTGCAAATACTCAAGTGGAGTTTATTGGTCATGGGTTCACACTTTTGTGCTTCATGGGACAGGAACTCTGGGGCCTTTTGGTAACTTACTGCAGAGAGTTCATTACAATCAGTATTGTTTGAGTGCAAAATGGTTCAAAGAGGACAGAAAAAGGTCAACTCCAAACAAACACCCAAAGAACCAGAACAAAGATGACAGATAAAAGCCCTAAAAAAGGAAGGCAAAGATTGCAGAAAACCCTGGGATTCCCAGGTTGGCTGGGACTGCTGTATCTTCCATCATTCTGCTGGTGGTGTCCATCTAGGACCTCCAGTAGGAAAAAGCCTGCCAGAGACTTCTTATGGCCATGATGGTATAAACAATTCAAACTTTTTTTCTGAGTGCTTGTGAAAGAGGCAGTTTTATGTGAGCACTCCATACTTAAAACAACAACAAAAAACCCATAACAGAGCAGAATACCTTCAGGATGATATGTTCACCTTCTTCCACTGCTCTCCCTCCATGGTTCACTGACTGTTCCTGAATAAAAGAACCTAACAGGCTTGCTTGGGTGAGCTCTGCTCTTCCTTAGTTTCACAGACATGGCTCTGGCACTGCCCTGGGAGGAAAGAAAAAAAAAATTAAAAATTGAACATCCTCCAGCAGACACTGGATGTGAAAACAGATTTCCTACTTGTGCTCTTTTTATCAGAACATAATCTCAGTCCTGGCATGTTAAAATCAGTGGCCAGAGCTGCTGTTCAGGTTCCCAAAGTATAACTATTGGCTTTCTTGGAAGACCACTGCTCCTCCTGGAGTCCAAGGAGACTTTGGTGTGAGGCAGGAGGCAGAGTTGCAGAGCTGAGACTCCTGACCAAAGATCAGATGAATAAAGGCAGTTTTTAAAACACTGGAAGTTATTGTTTGCTTTTCTTGCATATTCAAGACTTTAACTTTCATCCATCACAGGAATTCAATAAGAGCTTCAAAACTGATCCTTGCTCAGGTTATTGGGCTGACTTCAATTTGAGCAGTAATCCATTTTTTGTGGCCAGTGAACTTGCACTTGTCCATCTCAGGGGCTGCTGTGGGAAAGCATTTGAAAACACTGTAACATTATTCTCCCCAGCACTTGCAATCCTGCTTTAAGCCCTTTAATCAACATCTGATCTTACATCTCCAACACTATGAAGAAATGCTGAAGGTCCATCTGGTTGAAGAATAATTTTTTAAAATAAAGTCCAGATGTCTTTATGTAAATTAAAGGATAAGGGCTCTGAACGTGTAGCAAACAAGTACCAAGTGATTTTGCAAGAACGTGAAGATTAAAAAGATAGCTCTTATCTTTGCATATTTAGCTGTATGTTGATGTGTTCATGCATTTGTAGAATCATATTTAGAATATTTCACAGTTGGCTCCAGAAGTAGAAGTATCATCATGGCTGGAACTGAAGAAATTAATTTGAAATGAAAGTCTTGTTCCATCAGGATTTCTTTCTCTCTGAAGTTTGTACCCTCACTCAGAGCACTGGGGAAGTGCTTGCACAAACCTTTCCAATTCACATCTTGATCTCAGTTTTTACTTTCATTTCTCCTTGACTGGAGTGAACTATGAGTAAAACCAGAATCAAGGCTTAAGGATGAGGCTTCAGCAGAGCACAGAGTAGGAAAAAACCCATTACTGGCAGGACCTGCTCCCACCCAGTATGTACAGAAGGTGCAAGCAGGGAGCTTCCTCCCAGCTCTGAGTTCATTTGGATGATGCACTCAGCCACCTCCTGTTGCCATCTCTGTACCCATGCTAAAAAAAATAAATTGGGCAACTCCTCTGGCCCTCTGTGCCATGTTAGCAGCCAAGCTGAAGCAGCCAGAGAGCTGTTTTCAGAGCAACTTCCCAGTTCCCCAAACTTTCCCTGGGAGATAACCACGTGTGCATTTGTCTGCTCAGCCAGCAACACAGGAGAGTTTCAGTATTCAAAATTATTGAGCCACCTGAGTGCTAAGAATAGTTTTGCTTGATTTAATGTCAGGGCTGGCACTGGCACACACACATAACTCTGGTCTTTTACAGCCAGAAAGTGCATTTGCAGGGAGCAGCAGGGAAGCAGCAGGGAACAGGGATGTGATTTCACAACACTTTGCAAAATACAATTCACGTGCACAAGCTGAATGAGGTTTAACCAAGACCTTAAAACTTAACAGAATTTCTCTCTTTTCTTGCACACTTTGATCCCCTGTGAGGAAATTGAAAAGGCTGTCACTGATGGGCTTTAGGACTAAAATCTTAGTGGGTGGATGGTGCAATTAACACCTCTGAAAGCATTTGCTTGACCATTCATGCAGTCCAGAATATAATCTTGCTCAGAGTGAGGGGGTTTTATAGTTGGCATTTATAAATATCAATAAATGTCAGAGACATTCAGTTGAAAAATTGCTCTAATGTACAAAGTGCAACCTAGAGAGAATTTTTTTCCTGACAGAACCACTTTGCTTTTTAGTAGCCTGGCCAGAACTGCAAGCTCAAGTATCAACATTCTGGGGCTAGAAAGACTGCATCCATTTTTTTAATTTATTTTTTAAGTATTGTACCTTAAAACCAAACTAAATAAATTGAAACTTTGTTTTACTAATTGTTAATTTGAATTTAAAAGCCCTTGTACAGTACAGTAGAATCAAACTAATCAAACTGTATTATACTATTAAAGTATTTGTCTACTTTTTGTATTATACAGAAGTTGGGCAAATACAGAGAATTCAGGCAGGTACTGCAGAGTTAATAGTTAATAACTCAATATTAATAGTTAATAACTCAAAGCTGAGTTAATAAAGTTAATAACTCAAAGCTTCTTTGAGTCTTAGGTAGCTTTTGGAAAAACTTTACCAGTTATAACAAGGAGTGCTTACTCGAATCTTGTGGGAATTGTGTATTTATAAATACTCAAAATATCTTCTCCCAAGACAAAGTTCAGAAAATAGGGAGTCAGATGCTTTTTGTGTTCATCTACTTCTGCCCATTTAGGACTTCTTCAGAAGATGAACTTGTCACCTACTGCATTCCATCATTGAGGAAGGGACATTGGGAAGAGCTCCGTGCTCCCTTGTCACCCCTGGGATGCCATCAGCCCCCCAGCAGGCACAGCCAGCAACAGATAAATAGAATTGCTGGATCCTCAGAGATGGGGGAGAAGATAATTCATCTCTGACTCATTCAACAGGCTTCACTGGGCTTTCAGAATGCTTTTCTATAGATTATCTGTCTTCAGGAGTGAGGGAAAAAAAAAAATCCAAGTCATTAAGGATATTGAGAGGTCTGGCAATTTGAACTCCTGCTTTTCTTCAAGCACAGGAAGAAAGGGCAGTCTGAGAAATCTGTCTGCACAGGAAAACAAAAGCAGACTGCTTAGAGAAGTTCCCTTTCATGACTTTCTTAGAAAGCTTTCATAGATGGATGTCTTCATTTTGCAGTTCCATCAGATCAGTGTTCACCAGTGCAGAGCTCTTGCAGACTTGATAATGCAGCTTGTAAAATGCAGCAGAATACTTTTGATTTCCAGCCAAGAGATCAAACGTAGTTTACCCAAACAGACAGTTTGAAATAAAAATGGATTATGGCTTAAATGCTCCCTTCAACAGTCATCACAGAAACCCAGAGCATCTGCAGTCAGTGTTGAGCCCACAGCCAGCATGCCAAATCCAGCTTTTTTAACACCTTTCTGTCAGCCCTCCTCACTCTAGATAGGAGGAAAAGCTGCAAAAAGAACCTGCCAGTGTTAGCAAGATACACATGGCTCTCTGTGTCACATTTTTCCTCTTCAAATATCAAGTTCTGTTATCCAAAGAGGGAACAAGCAGGACCTTGGAATAGTCAAGAGGAAACCCACAGCCCATCTTCATCTGCAATGGAGTTCAAGACATCTGGAAGGTTCCTCTTTCCTCACACAGATTGTGCAACCTGTATTTTCCATGTTTAACATCTGTGCTTCAGTATCCTGCATTATACCAAGGTGCATCTCCTGCTTCTTGTTAACAAAATGACTATTTGTATTCATAGCACCAAGGTCTAGGTTCCATGAACACAGAAAAAAAGAGGATATTTGTATTCCTTAAGACACTTTTAAAAACTGTTAATATATTCCTGCTATTAAACCAGGCAAACAGTAACACTGGCAGCAGCATAACACAGGGTGTACCTGCTAGAGATCACTTTTTCTCAAGCTTTTACAGCTCAGTTATTCATTATGTATGTGATAATTGACTTTCCCTGAGCTGATTAAGCTAATCAACATTAAGTGTTTGGGCCACAAATACCTTCTGTTCTCATATTACTGAAAACAATTTCCCAATACAAAGAACTTTCACATTCAGAGTGTGTAAGTGAAAACAGGAATTAGCCTTAATCTACTGATTTATTGAGTCCTGCAGCTCTCTAGGGGAAACCAGTTAATGATCAGTGGGCACAGAAAGATCTTCTGGAGAGTTAGAAGTGTCCCCAAAGTCCATCAGCTTCTGAGGGAAGAGCTCAGTGGAAGTCTCTCTTCAGAAAAGCTGCTTGAAAAAATGAAGGCTTTGGGCTTGTGGTTTTGTTAGCAATTAACCTGCACTACCCACAAGAAACCCAGTCCCAGATTCATTATCAGTGCCACTCAGTGTGCCCCTAAGAGCTTTGACACAAGATCCCAGCCACAGCCCACATGCTGACATCTTCAGGGAGCTCAAATTTTTTTGCTTTCAGCATCCTCATGCAAGGCTGGAGCTTTGGCCTCTCTAAACCCCAGCAGCAAACACCTGGTTCTATTTTTCCTCCATCTTCCAATCTCTGCTCATAGTTAGAGGGTGACAAAAGTAGCCATGGATTACTTCAGCTGAAGCAGAATTCCTAGGAAGAGGATTCAGGCACAGCTCTCTCTGCTCTGAAGCTCATACCCTCTGATAATAAGTGTTCCTAAATAAAGAAATCCAGAGGATAAATAAATCCAGAGTATATTCAGGGGAAACACAGAGCTAACTATTATTCTGTAAAGAAAACTATGCTTCAGAGAGTGTCAATGCTAAGAGCACATTATTGTGTAGATGAAATTCTTACTAAATATATGTTTTCTCCAGAATAAAAAGTGATGTCTTATTCACCCAGTATCAATTTAGTTTTCTTTTAGCCATATTCTTTCAATAAATTATTTAATTGAAAAAAGGTATACAAAACTGATACCAGCATGTCCTCTTGGTATCAGTACCTTGTAAATCACACTTTCATAATTAAGCAGCAGAGGAGGTTCAATACCTTCAGCCTTTAGGGTTTACAATATAAAAGGCTTGAGGTAACAGCTGGTATGGGACAGGGAGCTTTGTAGATTTTATCCTTTCCCCTCTCAAGTGTGAGCACCATGACCGGATAACACATCAGCACAGCAGAGATTCCAAAACTAGCTTAAAATGGTCTCTTTACTATCACTAAAATACAGGATTATGTCCTAAAAGACCTTATGTTGGAGAGAGAGAGCTGAAGTGCAGTGGAACACTGCCCTGGTGCTCACCAGAGCTGGAACTGGGTACCCCTGAGCCCTCCAGGCTATGTATGATGCATTCTTCAAAAAAATCTCAAAATTACCATTTTCTCAGTGGATTCCCACCAGAAATTTTTTCAGAGCTGTGTGGAAGAACGGGTCAAGGTCACATTCACCGAAAAGCAGCCCTAGAAAAAGCAAGGGCTGCATTCCCATTGAACTGCTCTGATTGTTATGCTGCCCTATAATTGCAGAGCTTCACCTCCTGCCTGCAGCTTGACAAGCTCACTGCAATACATTTTTTTGCAAGGATAATTCCCACACCCAGGTAATTCAATCCTGACTGTGTTTGATGCTCTGCACTGAGCTGCCATTAGCAAACCAGCTCCATGGTTATTAGTTGTTGACACAATTAGGGAATTAAATCAACCTCAAAACCATTGCTGAAGCATTTGACATGAATCCCAAAGCAAATCTTACTACAAATCTCCATCAGGTACCCCCTTTTCAGTTCCTTATTACCTCTTTGGGTAGGGGAGGGAGCAGATTTATTTATGCTGGCAAACAGCTTCTAATAAAGGGCACCCCTCATAAATAATGTGGGAAGGGGATTAGGGGGCAGATCAAAGCCTCTTTTCCAGGGAAGTAGGTGTAATTCCAAGGATAGCTTTCATTCAGCCCCACGAGGTACTCTGCACCATAAGAATCCTCACCTGCAGGCATTTTGGGTCTATGGACTGTGCAATGTAAGACCATGAAATTCTACTCATTGCCCTTACACTCCATGAAATAAAGAAGTCTGGAGTTACTGATGCACCTGCCTGGTTACTTAGGGAAGAAAGAAAAAAGAATAATTCTGAACTTCTAGTCTAAATGCTCCCTGTGTTTTGGCCAACTTCAAAAAATGCCTGACTAGCAACATAGTTTGAAGAAGGGATGAGGAGATCACACATCCAGAATGCAGGTAGAGCCTTGCATAGCTACTCAGCTCCTACACACACTGAACCTCCACCAGCAGCCCCTCTCTCAGACATGATCTTCACCTCTGCTAAAATACACACTCAGGTAATAATCTGTATTCCATACTGCCCTGGAATATGCAGTTCTCTGTCCCAGATCTCCTCAGACTCTTTTATTCACCCTCTTTCAACACTTCACTCCATTGCTGCCTGCTGTGCCAGGGAGGTGCAACCAGGAGAAGAGGAGCCTGAACCTCTGGGTCTAACAAAGTCCAGTCAGGAACAACTTAGTTCTTACATTTCCAGTTGCCTCACAGTTTTTGGCTTGTTTTTTCTTGGTCTAAAAGTGAGTTTATGGACATTCCTCACTGGCACACACTTCACCTTTTTTGACCTCTGGTATCTAATAGAAAATAGAAATAGATTTCTATATAATAGAAAAGGATGGAGCACCAGCAAACTTTGCAGGAGTGGTTGGTGTTCTCCAAGCTGGCCAAGGCAAGGTGCTTTGCTGAAATCAATCTGTACAGTACTCAGAAAAAATTAGGTGGAGAGGGCAGGGAAGTGAGAAAAGTGTCAGTTATCTTGGTACCTTTTGCTTCTCCATCACCAGAGAATCAGCTATGTCTTTGGTCCCAGATCTGTGCAATTCTTTGTAGCTGGGGTGGTTATTAGAGCTTAATGAAGAACAGAAGAAAAGCCAAGCTATAATTCTTTACACAATATAAGCTGTGACCCAACAGATTAGTTTAGATTTCCCTGGGATCCATGCAAATGCTTTCTACAAATTTCACAGCCTAACACTGCCAGAAGCACAATTGTCTTTCTGCCAAAAAAAACCCCAAACAACCAAAACCAGTCTCCTGGGTGAAAACAAGGCTTCACTCTACAATTACATATTTTTTTAAAAATCTCTTTAAAAAAACAAAACCATAAACCAAATAGGATAATACATCTCTAAAGGGAAGAGGAAAATTGTTTATTCTGTTTATTGTAAAATTTAATATCTTTGACTTGCAATTACAATGAGTGCAGGAACTTTGCAATAATAAGACTGGAAAGAATCTTATGAGAAAGCTGACATTAACACCAAAGCATTTGTTCCAACCAATAACTACAGTGAATCTCCTCTTTTTCTTTTCCCACCCAACCTTTTACCATTGTGTTCCTAATATCTCACACCCAAGAAGCAAAGATTATTTTGCACATTTTAAGCAGGGCAAGGAAACCATCAGACTGAACCAATGGCCCAGCCACCAGCTTTGGGGAGCAGATGAGGTAGGGAGGTGCTCGGGGTGACCAAACCAAGTCAGAGGAAGAGATTGCACATGAGGACAGGCTGAAGGACCCACACCAGTAATGAACTGGTTTCCTCCACCAGTTGTCACTGGGAGCTCTGCAGATGGCTTCTGATTGCACTGCTGCTGAGGAAGGACTCAGAGCTGAAACCTTCCATCTCTGGTCACCCACCCAGCCACCATGGGCACAGCCACCTCACTTTTCCCATAGCCACTTGCAGAAAACCCACACAAGGGATTCCCAGGCTGCCTGGGACTATGTGGATGGGTCTTGGAAAAATGGCAAGGGGGAAATGTATGTGTAAAGGATAAAGATCTGTTAGGATCTGTGAAGATCTTTTAGGATCTGCGAGAGAGCAGTGATGGAGCAGCTGAGGAAAGCATCCATACTCCCTGAATCCCAGGACTTACAGCTCTGCCTGTGCTCCTCTATTAGCTAAAACTTCACTAATAATAATAATAATGTTGTCCATCACTTCTAAAATTCATTCACTGCTTGACCCAGTGACCTCCTGCAGCTACACAGACCAGAAATGAATGAAGAATTTCATAAAGAGACATCAAACTTCTGGACTGAGGGTACCAGACAGGACCATGACAGCCTTGCCAGCCCACAAGGGGTTCAAGCTGACATTTTTAATCTTGGTGCAAAGTTGCAGCTGTCACTAAAAGTGAGAGGTAAACTCATTTTTAGTGTTCATTTTCTGGAACTGGTGGCTGAAGGAAAGACCCTTCCAAGGTCAGCTCTGAAGAACAACTTTCACCTGTCACGCTTTTTTGGTTTTTTTCCTAGAGAGAGCAGGAGACACTTGGATACCCCTGTGAGTCTCTGCACTGATTACCAGGACCCACATCAACAAAAGAGTGACAGGAGAGTAAAAAGGATTAATGAAATAAATTCTCCCTTTTTCCCTCACAATGAAACTCTGGATTTAAGCATGTTTCTATAGTAACAATGTCTTCAGAAGAATTTATTGGTTTATCTCCTGGATAAATTCCATGGAGTCTTTCAATATGTGGAATTTAAAGCATATTTCTGCTCCACAGAAAGTAGATATATTATTTCCCTCAGAAAGAACAATGAAAATTAACATTGTGACTGATATTTAATTTTGCTAAAATAGAAAATTTTTGCAATTCTGTAATGTCACAATTCTGTAACACCCCAATCCATCCCTCCTCACCCAAAGATAATCAAGAGTGAGAGAAATATCTCTGAAATATCTCTGTAAGAATGGGAGGAGGGATTGGTCCTTTTCATTTAGTAGACCATGGCAATTTCTCATGAGAAGAAAAAAAAGAAAAGGGTTTTTTTTTAATAAGAAAACACTTTAGTTGATAATTAAACCATTCTATACATCCCAGAATACCATACATCACCTCTTTCACAGGTTTTGACAGTCACTCTGTTTGTTTGCAGGTGCATTTGTACAAATATTTAGGAATATGTTTTTTATGTCAATGTGACATGCAAACTGTGCAAACTGCTTGGATTTCCAGAAATATTTTGACATTTTCTGCATTGCCCTGACAACAGAAAAATGACACAGAGCACTTCCTTCATGCTGTCTGTTTTCCAGGGGTCCTCCATCTTTCAGGGAGGATTGATGTATTTCAGAGTCAGTATCTGCCTTTTTTCTGAAATTACTTTGTGGGTTATTTCTTTTCATTTCTTAAATTTTAACAGAATAAAGATTTAGATTTCTGAAGGCAAGCTCCATGCCTTTTCTCCCTGTCTTAAGAGATCTTTAGGGCAAAAAGTGCCCTAAACCATCCTGCTTTTAGGTGAGTTGTATGCTAAGGCTCTCTCCAGTACTTTGACTCTGAACATCAGGTTGAGTCCACCCATCTGGAATGTTTGAGTTGGATTTATACAACACCCTGTGCCCTTTCAGGGCAAGGTTGGTTCACATCTGGGGCTACTGAACCTATAGGCTCCCTAGAACCTATAGAACCATAAAGCTTAGCAAAGACCTTCAGGATCATTGAGTCCAACCCTAATCCAATGACCACAACCACTAAACCATATCCTGAAGCACCACATCAAGACCCTTCTTGAACACCTCCAGGGATGGGGACTCCACCACCCCCCTGGGCAGCCCATTTGTGCAGCATTTTGAAAGGTTTTAGCCATCCAAACCAAACCAAACCAAACCAAACCCAGCCAAACCAAACCCAACCCAACCCAACAAAACCAAACCAAACCAAACCAAGCCAAACCAAACCAAACCCAGCCAAACCCAACCAAACCAAACCAAACCAAACCAAACCAAACCAAACCAAACCAAACCAAACCAAACCAAACCAAGCCAAGCCAAGCCAAGCCAAGCCAAGCCAAGCCAAGCCAAGCCAAACCAAGCCAAACCAAGCCAAACCAAGCCAAACCCAACCCAACCCAGCCAAACCCAACCCAAGCCAACCAAACCAAACCAAACCAAATCAAACCAAACCAAACCAAACCAAGCCAAGCCAAGCCAAGCCAAGCCAAACCAAGCCAAGCCAAGCCAAACCCAACCCAACCCAGCCAAACCCAACACAACCAAGCCCAACCCAATCAAACCCAACCCAACCAAACCAAAGCTATTCTAAAGGATGTTGGAGACTGCTATGGCCATCATTTTAAAAGTTTTACCAAATCTGGTCATGGTCCTGGGCATGACTTAGTTGACCCTCCAGAGATGACCCAGAGGTGCCCTCCAGCCTCAGCTGTTGTGTGCTGGGAGGATTTTCTTTTCTGCCTTTCCAGCTGTTTCCTCCAGCTATGTCCCCAGCCAGCTCAGAGCTGTAAGACCAAGCCAAGAGTTCTTGTTACACGTGCTCATTTTCTGCAAAGCTGGCCCCAGGGGACAGAAGCTTGTCAGCTGGCAAGGAGTGACACGTAGAGACATTGCAGAGGATGTGCAGAAGTCACCAGGGAAAACAGAAAAATCTCATTACCTGGGAGGAGGTGACACGTGGCACAGCTGCAGACTGAGCAGCAGAGCTCTGCCAGATGTGCTGTGTGCTGCTCTGGGACCTGTGCTGGGCTCTCCTGGTGGCTCTGAGGCTTTTGTGCCAGCTTCTGATTCTGCAGGGATTTGAAACAGAGAGAGGAAAGGCTGAGGTGGCTCAGCAGGTGGGTTTAGGAGGTCTGCCAGGATGTAAAACCCTCTGGGATCCCCCTAAAACACTGTTCAGCTCCTCTCTGTCTGCAGTTTCAGGTGTCACAGAGCTGCTGGCTGAGACACTGAAACAGATGCACACACAGATAAGCAGAGCCATTTTGCCAAGTTAAAAAAAAACCATGTCCAAACTGTTGCATGAAACCCAGGAATATGCATTTCTACATGACCCACTGGAATGGTGACTCCTCTTTTCATTATTGCTGATCATAATTGCAAAGAAACTCAAAGCATTCAGGAAAGTGTAGGTTCTGAACACAGCAAGATCCTCAACCATGTGACAGGAGCTACAAGTGCAACACACTGTGATTTTCTGCATTTTGTACTCTTTAAATACTTTCACTGATGCTCTGACAGTAGTGTTGACCTGGGCAAGATAAAACTGAAACAATGAGTATTAAGAAAGCACTGACCTGTGAAAGTAAAAATAATAAAAAAAATAGTTTTGTATGGGATTGCCTGTGGATGTGACAGATGTCAATGTCGTGGCCATAGAGATGGAGCCAAACATCTCTGCAGGGTGATTTTGCACCCATACAAACTTGGGAATAAATCTGTGCAGGTGAACTTGAAATGATTTGTTTGTATGAAATTTCTTCTCCTGGGTTTAACTTTT